>NC_134692.1:14364101-14499101 GCF_050947455.1 Rhinoderma darwinii
TATCTGTTCGATTCCCGATGATCCGGTATTGTATGATTTTCATTTCATTTTTGGTGTGCGTGGAGGAAATTATTTGTCACGATTATCTCTCTCTTTAATAGTGTTGTTACATCGCTGTCACAGCAGGACACGGGGGACTGCTCCGCGCTATTTATGGGATGTGGCGCTTTGTAGAATCGCTGCATTTTTTCAAACACAATTTAAAAAAAAAAAAAAAAACAATGAAGGAAAGAAACTTTTCTTCTGGTCACGGATGGTGGTAGTATTGTGTTCCAATTTATGGGCGCGCTACTTTCATCTGATCTTCTGCGGCACGTGACGCTCAGCGAGGAAGCTGCCGATCCCGTTCTGTAGCGATTAGCAAATAAATATCCGGCAGGCTACTGAACAAAAAAAAGAGAAAAATACAGAAATCCTAATATATCTAAATAGCTTTAGGAGTTCCATCAGGCGTCAGGACATTGGGGTGTGATTAAGGGGGAATCTGGACTGGGGTCTGTAATAATTGAGGGGATCTAGTCTTTATTTACTTAGGGGGTCTGAATTTATTCAGGATGTCTGGTCTGGGGATCCTGATTTGTATAGGGGGTCTGGATTTGTATTTGTTTAGAGGGCCTGTATTTATTCAGTGTCTGGTTTGGGGTCTGTATTTATTCAGGGTGTCTGGTCTGGGGTCTGTACTTAATCCGGGTGTCTGGTCTGGGGTCTGTACTTATTCAGGGTGTCTGGTCTGGGGTCTGTACTTAATCCGGGTGTCTGGTCTGGGGTCTGTACTTATTCAGGGTGTCTGGTCTGGGGTCTGTACTTATTCAGGGTGTCTGGTCTGGGGTCTGTACTTATTCAGGGTGTCTGGTCTGGGGTCTGTATTTATTCAGGGTGTCTGGTCTGGGGTCTGTACTTATGCAGGGTGTCTGGTCTGGGGTCTGTACTTATTCAGGGTGTCTGGTCTGGGGTCTGTACTTATTCAGGGTGTCTGGTCTGGGGTCTGTACTTATTCAGGGTGTCTGGTCTGGGGTCTGTACTTATTCAGGGTGTCTGGTCTGGGGTCTGTACTTATTCAGGGTGTCTGGTCTGGTGTCTGTACTTATTCAGGGTGTCTGGTCTGGGGTCTGTACTTATTCAGGGTGTCTGGTCTGGGGTCTGTACTTATTCAGGGTGTCTGGTCTGGGGTCTGTACTTATTCAGGGTGTCTGGTCTGGGGTCTGTACTTATTCAGGGTGTCTGGTCTGGGGTCTGTACTTATTCAGGGTGTCTGGTCTGGGGTCTGTACTTATTCAGGGTGTCTGGTCTGGGGTCTGTACTTATTCAGGGTGTCTGGTCTGGGGTCTGTACTTATATAGGGTGTCTGGTCTGGGGTCTGTACTTATTCAGGGTGTCTGGTCTGGTGTCTGTACTTATTCAGGGTGTCTGGTCTGGGGTCTGTACTTATTCAGGGTGTGTGGTCTGGGGTCTGTACTTATTCAGGGTGTCTGGTCTGGGGTCTGTATTTATTCAGGGTGTCTGGTCTGGGGGTCTGTGTTAATGTGGGGTGTTATGAAGAGGGGGTCATATGCACTATTTGTGATTGAAAAGCTGTAGGTTGAGGCGTGTCATATATAAGTGGGCGGAGAATAAGGTAAAAAATTGCTGCATCACTTCATACCCAACTTTCAAAATCGTATTCAGACGAACATGGGGAAACTCGGATGTGAAAAACGGCCGTTTTTCCCGTCCGAGTTTCACCCTTGCGGGACCCGTTTTCACGGATCCCCATAGACTTGAGTCTATGGAGGGATCTGTGAAAACGGAAGAAAATAGGACATTTTCTATTTTTTAACAGACACTTCAGACGGTCCTTTGAAACAACGGCCCCATTGAAATACATGCGTTCGTGTGACGGCTGTTGTTTTGACGGCCATCACACGGACGTATTCAAGGTTTGTGTGAATTAGCCCTATAATTTTCTGGTTTTCTCATTCATAACGGTATACAGACCCCGCCGTCTCGAATTGTGACTTTGCTTGCATTTTTTATATTTGGTAAGTGAGGCGTAAAAAGTGAATTTGTTAAAGCAGTTTTGATGCATACAATGATTTGCAACCATTTTTGGCACAGATTACACCAGAAACTGGCACAAAGACATTGATAAACGTTGGTCAAATATTAGAAAGTTGAAATGTTAAAATACAAAATAGACACAGCCTTTCTTGGGGTAACCACTATTGCTATATAGTTATGTCAGCTGCATCATCTATACACATAGGCATCATGTACATGACAGAGCTGTGGGTACAGAGGCTGTACAGCAGTTCCATACTATGGTGCCATAGGCACTCCGTGTGCTACGTCCGTAAGGCCCATTATTATTGAGGTATTCTCCTGTAGAAGCAATGCTGATTCTGTAGTATAGCCTCTGATGGAAAATGCAAAAAAAAAGTTTCCATAAAAACCTCCGTATGCCTCCGTATTAAAGAAGACCTCCAGTAGAAACACAACTTCCCGTGTCTGCACCCCCCACCTGACTGTATACCACCCTCTCTACACTTCTTTTATATATACTGCACTTACTTTTTGAACTGCTGCCTTGTCTGTGCTTTAAAAAATCCCACATCTTGATTTTTGGATTTCCCCAGCTTTCTCTTCGTCTCTGCTTTGCTATCAAGCCCATGATGCGGATTCAGCGAAGCATCACATGACCAGCTAAAGACCATACCATTTCTGCATGCTGGGGGACACTGTGATTATACTTCCCTCTATATTCTCCTAAACTAGAGACCATAAGTATAAAAACAGGGAAGCTGCACTATATCCTTCTACACCTGTGTAACAGGAACCTGTCTAAGTATCAGTGGTAGCTGATGATAGAAGTTTCTGTCCCCCCCTGTGCAAAACTAGTGTAATACAGGAACTGCTGAAGCCTGTGATGGGTGACACAAAGATCTCTATAGACACAAGCAGAGACAGTAGTCACCGAGCCTGATTCACACTACTGCTAAGCAACAATCCCAGTCTGATATATAGAGATAAATAACAGGTGAAAGACGGACACATGGAATAACATAACGGTCACATGGGAAAGTTTAGTTTTGGCTGGAGTGTCCCTTTAACCAATTCCCGACTGCTGGCTGTGTATTTACGGCCGGCGGTCGGGGTCCTTAAAACCCGCGCATAGACTATTTATGGCGCGGGTTTTAGCTTGCTGCCCGAGTGATCGGGCAGCTGAATGCTGGGTCTCCGGTAGTCAGTGACTGCCGGGGACCCTGAGGAGAAGACAGAAGCAGCTTTCGCTGCTTCGATCTTCTCTGATGTCTTCTACACAGCGATCAATGAGCGCTGTGTATATGAATAAAGGCGCTTCTATTGGTCACGGTGATCATGTGACTGGTCACATGATCGCCGGGATTCTGTTAGTGGCAGACTGCTGCTGGGTCTTACTAGACCCAGCACAGCCCTATTAGTGACAATCGTCACTATAAGAGGGCTGAGGCTGATGTGCAGCCCCAGTTACAGTGGAAAAACATGGTGTAAAAGAAAAAAGTACAAAAAAAAAAATTGTCTCCCAAAGGTCTTTTCTGACCTTTGAGGGACAGACCATATTAATAAATAAATAAAAGTAAAATAAAGTGAAAAATGAACTAATAATAAATACACATAAAATACCCACCCTAAAAAAACTTTCCCCCCGCCAATCATTGTCGTAACGCTAACCCTGACCCAATTACCCTAAAATAGACATGTAATAAATCAAAATTTATGGTAGACAAGGACGATCACAAATAAAAGGTCTATTTTAGGGTAAAACTATGTTATTACCAGGAAAAAAAAAAGCTAAAAATTAAAATAGCTTATTTTTTCACTCTTATTTTCAAACTTTAAGCCTAAAAATTCTAAAATAGCAAAAAGGATGTGTATAAAAACTATATAATAAAAAGAAACCTGCATGGTCTACAGAAAAAACATCACATCGCTAGCCCAACAAACAAAAAAGTTATAGCCATTTAACTAACGCGTGCTAAAAATGGCTAAACGGTGTCTGGTCCCGAAGGCTCAAAATAGCCCGGTCCTGAACCGGTTAAATATGGAGGTACAGTCGGGTCGTACAGCGTTGCATGGCTGCTGTACTACGAGCTTGTACGTAGACATAATATTCTCATTTTCACGAGCCCTTGGTGACCTCTTTGCAGCATATGCCGTAAACCAAAATTTCCTACTCAACTGTACTTTGGGTCAGCACTAAAAATGAGCGACACTCATGTGTTTAAGTGATGGTCCCACTTTAAGTCATAAAAAGAAAAGTGGAAAAAAAAAACGAAAAAGTAAAATTCCTCTGCTGTTCATTTTTCTATTTATGGCAAAAACTGCTACAGCAACAACGCAGGAGCCGAGAAACAACGGAAGCGCGTCGGCTGTAGATCACCTAAATTGCAGAATTTTAATACACAGTGTGTGTGAAGTCACATTAAAGTAGGCTGCCAATAATAGCCGGCTTCAGATACTGATATAATCAATTTACACTTATGTTCTCCGGTGCTAAGTGTATTAATAGTAAATGTGATCGTTAAGAATGATTTGTCTGCAGGTAATGCGGAGAGGTAACTCCCTGCGGTGCCCGCGCTGTGACATCTTCTCATAGAGATACATTGTTGTCTGCTAATCTAAAACTCCCTGTTATTAGAAGGAGCACAGTTTCCATGGCAACACTGAGTCATAAACCTTTGGTGGGTGTTTGGGTCTTTTTGCCTCAAGAAATAGCATCTGGCTTGGCAAAAAGCTGTTGTTTTGAGGGAGAAAAAAAAACATCAAAAAAACAAGCAAGTGTAGAATATATGCCTTACACTATGTATTTTGTCTTGATAAGCAAAAAAAAAAAATAATTCCAAAAAGTTTTCAAATGTGTAGAAAAGTTGATCAAATTGTTTTTCTTTTTTTTAGTGTCACCGAAAGAGTCAAGTGAATTTGTTGGGTCGGTACATATGAAAGTTGTTTAATGGGCAAAGTAATTACAACAGAATAAAAATAAATGAAACTACAAATAATATATTTTTCTGTCTCCCATGACATACCCCACACGTTTAATTTGAGCTAACTGACCTAAATGCAGGAGCCGAAAAAAGAAATTTCTAATAGATCGTACTGTATCAAAATTCCAAAAATCACCGTATATGACCCCAGCTACATCGCACAAAATACCTGATTCTGCCGTCTACAAGCGATCACTATCACATTCTGGACAGTCTATTCATGCGGGGAGTGTTCCTACCGCCTCTCCTGCCCCTCTAACCAGTAATTGGTGGCTGGCTGTTGGGTATGCAGGTAAGTTTTAGCTTCGTTTTACCAGAGAAGCGGAAATAAAAAATAAAAAAACTCAGTTGGTTTGTGCTTAGCAGTCTGACTACGTAGTCTGGACCGCCCCATAAATAAATAATACCTGACTGCAGAACCAGCAACTACTTGATTTTCTTTTTTATTTCATTTTTTCCTGCCGTGTCTACCACGAGTAAAGCAAAACTTAAAATATAATTAAAATGTATATGACAAACTTTTCATTTACATAAAGTGTGTCAACTTGGGGAAAGAAAATGCTAATTTTCTAATAATATCCTGACACTTCATATCAATATACAGATTGAGGTAGCTGGAGTTCCCCAGAGGAAGACGCCTCCAATAACACAGAGTAAGCCCCCTTTTAATCTGGTTGTAAATTCTGGAGTCGTTATTGGAGACAAAAGACGTATTATCAATAATGACTAATAGGATTTTTGTGAAAAAAATTGATCAAACCCAGCAGCAGGTGATCGGCTTTACTAGTCCGCTTTAGATGCTGCACCCCATAGGCCTTTGTGGTTGAACCCATTATAATGTCTGTTCCTGGGCCTACTAGAGGATCCTTTGAGGGGCCAGTCTGACCATAAATATTAAGTTAATAATTTTACTGAAAAAATAAATCTGTATCCAAGATGTGTTGTTGCATGTATTAACTATACCTTAGCCAGTGCAGTCTGCTTATACATGCGGGTGATCTGGCCCATGACCTGAATGAAGGGGTTCCCGGAATCCGATTCTGGACATCTCATCAGTCTTTCCCACTCTTCAATACCTGAATTCATTTCCTGCAAGGTAAGAAAGAAAAATGGTGGATGGTGATAAATTAAATAACTATATATATGAAATACTTACTGTGTCCTGTACAAAAAATAAAGGAAAAGGAAATGAGGGTAAGATAAAGAAAAACCGCACATGAGACTGTCACATTACTAACGCATCATTTTTGCATGTTCTTAAAAGCAATCTAAACTTTCAAAAAACTTCTGCGATGTCATAGTGACATGTCAGAAGTTTTGATCGGTGTGGGACCGAGCACTTACACCCCCACCGACCCGCTAAAAAGAAGCGGCAGAAGCGCTCAGGTCAGCGCTGAGCTGCATAGTTTCTGCTCAGCTATCCTCTAGCCAATCAGAAACCAAGCGGCTCAGCGCTCACCCGAGTGCTTCTACAGCTTCGCTTTAGCGATCGGTGGGGGTCTCAGAGCTGGGTCCTCCGTAAATCAAAACTTCTGAAAGTTTAGTTACCCTTAAAAGGCATGGTCTAGTTTACAAAAAAAAATAAATTATAAATACCTTATTAGGGAATAATGATTTAACTGTTTAATTGACCGTGGGTGTTAAGGGCCTTGATGCACAGTGTAAAATGTAACTTTTTTTGGAATGCTTCATTCTAAGAGGTGAATTTATTTATTTTTCTTTATTCTGGTCTACTCCATTTTTTACAGGACACAGAGGACTACTCAACTGGTACCCCAATCAATCTCAAAAAAAGGGGAGCAGGATTCTGAATAAAGCCCCGTTCCCGCATGTGCGCTGCTGCTCTATTTAATATCCATGGGGCAGAAGGAGACGGCAGAGTGTAGCGATCAGCAGTTTCTGTCGGCCCCATAGACATTGAATGGAGCCGCAGTGCAGATTCGGGAACGACGCTTTATTCAAAATCCTTTTCACTGCGATCAATCAGTGAGGAGTAACGGGGGTCGGGACCTCCCAGTCTTGAGATCGGTGAGAGTCCCAGTGGGGGCTTTCAGCGATCATACATTTATAACCTACCCTGTGGCTAGGTGATAAATGTCTTTTGTGGGAAAACACCTTTAATTTTTCCTGTGTTGGTGCAGCAGAGAAATTAATCCTTTTACAGTAATTGTTGGGGGACAACCTCTATTCAGCTTATTGTCGGGGGTCCCTCATAACAAAAAAAAGGATTGTATCAAGTGGATAACCCCCTTAAAGGAGAGGAAACTAAGAAAAGGGAAAAAACTAAAGTGGATGTTGTCACCGAATCAGACATAGACATCTGACAAAAGGCAACAGAGAAAAAACATAGGACGCTTATCTACCAACCTAATAAATCAAGAGGGAGAAAATGAGTCTCAGTGCAAATCTTATTACTTAAAGGGATTATACGGCATAGACTACATTCAAAACAGACTCATTTTTAAACGTCATCACAGGGTTTTCTGGGAATTTTAATTCAATCTGAATAAGGATACAAGCTGTGATTCTCTATTTAACTTGCTCAGTATCCAAGGGGTAAAGAGCTGGTACGACTACACCCATGTATCATCCTGACAGCTGTTTTATCACTTCTGTAATAATTCATTTTTTTCTCTCTACATTATTTGACAGTGTGAAAATCACCAAACTTTATATTTTGCAATGAAAATAAGAGCAGATGTCCCCTTTAAATCTGTTGACCCTTACCATTACTGAACCTTAACTTGTATATTAGAGAATTGCCTTAAAGGGGTTTTCCATGATTTTACATTGATGGCCTATACTTAGAGTGGACCATCATTGTATAACTGGTGAAGGTCTGGGAGGCAGAACTCGGGGGCAGCGGCACCATCACTGCAGATACAGCAGAGCATTGTCAATACCAGCGTGGCCATACTTAATACTGAAGTGGCTAAGCGGCAGTGGCACTGCCCCATCATTCTATTGATCAGTCAAGCTTCCCCTAAGTATAGGCCATCATTATAATACCAGGAAACCTCTTAAATAACAATTGTCTAATATACTACTATAGCCTAAAGTATATCATTCAGAAAATAGACATCTGGGCAGTAAGGGACAGAAGTTTCGATATTATCAAATTTGTTGTAAGAGCCCTTTAAGCATCAAGAACACAGGTGTCCTTTGCCACCTATATACAGCATTCTGCGGATGAAGAGTTAATGCGGACACCAATACTGATTCCGACTCTAATTTCCTGTTCACTGTGCCACCTTCTTAAAAAGGTTCTCCGATTTGGACAATCCCTATTTATTAAAAAGATCCCTTGACAATAAGCCGATTATAAAGAGCCCTCCAGGTGGGACCCCCCCGTGATCAGCTGTAATCTGTGGAGAAACCTGGCAGTAAGTGATTACTTTCCCTACAGCGCTACCACAGGAAAAATGAAGTATTACACAGTGTTCACTCTATATGTAGTCTGTGTGATACAGGACAGGACCTCCAGAGCGAGAGACACTCTTTGAATCCGCTCTCCACTCTGGCCAAGAGATAAGGATCCTGAACATATGACCCTTCCCCGCTCTATTACCTTAGAATTCCCTAGTGCATGAAAACAGCATCTCATGAGAACAGCCATGTAGGATATAATCCTCGAATACCTAAATTTGTTTGTATAAGGCTTCTTTCACACCTGCGTGGGGACTCTGTTCATGGGTTCTGTTGGACCTTTCCATCAGGGGAACCCATGAACGGAATCCAAACTAAAACAAACCATAGGTTTCCATTTGCATCACCATTGATTTCCATGGTGACGGATCTGGTGCAAATGATTTCCGTTTGTCACCGTTGTTTAAGGGTTACGTCATTTTCACGGAATGAATAGCGCAGTCGACTACAGTATTGATTCCGTCAAAACAACGGAACCCTTACACAATGGTGACAAAAGGAAACCATTGGCACCGGATCCGTCACCATTGAAATCAATGGACCCACGAATGGAGTCCTGACGCAGATGTGAACGAAGCCAAAGAAGCAACTTACATAAGTACTGGAATTTGTTGTGCCACATCATATCTGCACACTAATCCCTCTATTCATTGGAAGATTTCTATGTGATGATGGTGATAATGAGTGATGATGATGTGGACTTTAATAGACCTATAAGAACGATCAAGGACATTAATATGAAAAAACCCACAAAATTTAACGTAATTGCCCAGGGTTGCCTGTATGGGGCAAATGTTGTGCTTTATCTTCCTGCTGCACATCCTCGGGTAATGATGCACCAGCCTCATGCACGGTCAGGCGCGTTGTCTAGAATTGATCAGCCACATAGTCAGACACATAATCCAGTATTGATGCAGCAGATACACGCACAGCCAGACATTCCTGCACAGAAGAAACAATAAATCCCTCTAAATGCACAAACACTCCACTACTTATTTACCAGGGGAAGCCGTAGTCACACACCTCCCCATCCATATATACAGACCTTACAGCACCGGTGTAATCTTGTGTTCACACACAATATTAAAGGGACAGTAAACCTAATCATTGTCTAATGAGTATCTTCAGTGCAGTGCAATTATAACTAACATTCCCTGTTATCAGCCTTTTCAAGTAGAGCAGAAGCGGACTGTAGTGATCATTAATAGCATGAGTGACAGGGAGTGAATAAAACAATATCTACCCCCACGATTTCTAGTCCTCCCATCTGGTTTTGAGGAACTGCAGAAAAACTTGCATATACATGTGTTCAAAGGAAGAATTATTCTAGCAGTTCTACTCTTGTACATAGGAGCAGTATTATAGTAGTTATATTCTTGTACATAGGGGCAGTATTATAGTAGTTATATTCTTCTATATAGGAGCAGTATTATAGTAGTTATATTCTTGTATATAGGGAGCAGTATTATAGTAGTTATATTCTTGTATATAGAGGGCAGTATTATAGTAGTTATATTCTTGTATATAGGGGGCAGTATTATAGTAGTTATATTCTTGTACATAGGGGCAGTATTATAGTAGTTATATTCTTGTATATAGGGGCAGTATTATAGTAGTTATATTCTTGTATATAGGGGCAGTATTATAGTAGTTATATTCTTGTACATAGGAGCAGTATTATAGTAGTTATATTCTTGTATATAGGGGCAGTATTATAGTAGTTATATTCTTGTATATAGGGTCAGTATTATAGTAGTTATATTCTTGTATATAGGAGCAGTATTATAGTAGTTATATTCTTGTATATAGGGGGCAGTATTATAGTAGTTATATTCTTGTATATAGGGGGCAGTATTATAGTAGTTATAGTCTTGTATATAGGAGCAGTATTATAGTAGTTATATTCTTGTACATAGGGGGCAGTATTATAGTAGTTATATTCCTGTATATAGGGGCAGTATTATAGTAGTTATATTCTTGTATATAGGGGCAGTATTATAGTAGTTATAGTCTTATATATAGGAGCAGTATTATAGTAGTCATATTCTTGTACATAGGGGGCAGTATTATAGTAGTTATATTCCTGTATATAGGGGCAGTATTATAGTAGTTATATTCTTGTATATAGGGGGCAGTATTATAGTAGCTATATTCTTGTATATAGGGGCAGTATTATAGCAATTATATTCTTGTTTATAGGGGGCAGTATTATAGTAGTTACATTCTTGTATATAGGGGGCAGTATTATAGTAGTTCTATTCTTGTACATAGGGGCAGTATTATAGTAGTTATATTCTTGTATATAGGGGGCAGTATTATAGTAGTTATATTCTTGTATATAGGGGCAGTATTATAGTAGTTATATTCTTGTACATAGGGGGCAGTATTATAGTAGTTATATTCTTGTATATAGGGGGCAGTATTATAGTAGTTATATTCTTGTATATAGGGGGCAGTATTATAGTAGTTATATTCTTGTATATAGGGGGCAGTATTATAGTAGTTATATTCTTGTATATAGGGGGCAGTATTATAGTAGTTATATTCTTGTATATAGGGGCAGTATTATAGTAGTTATATTCTTGTATATAGGGGGCAGTATTATAGTAATTATATTCTTGTATATAGGGGCCAGTATTATAGTAGTTATATTCTTGTACATAGGGGCAGTATTATAGTAGTTATATTCTTCTATATAGGGGGCAGTATTATAGTAGTTATATTCTTGTATATAGGGGCAGTATTATAGTAGTTATATTCTTGTACATAGGGGGCAGTATTATAGTAGTTATATTCTTGTATATAGGGGGCAGTATTATAGTAGTTATATTCTTGTATATAGGGGGCAGTATTATAGTAGTTATATTCTTGTATATAGGGGGCAGTATTATAGTAGTTATATTCTTGTATATATAGAGGGCAGTATTATAGTAGTTATATTCTTGTATATAAGGGCAGTATTATAGTAGTTATATTCTTGTATATAGGGGGCAGTATTATAGTAGTTATATTCTTGTATATAGGGGCAGTATTATAGTAGTTATATTCTTGTATATAGGGGCAGTATTATAGTAGTTATATTCTTGTATATAGGGGGCAGTATTATAGTAATTATAGTCTTGTATATAGGGGCAGTATTATAGTAGTTATATTCTTGTACATAGGAGGCAGTATTATAGTAGTTATATTCTTGTATATAGGGGCCTGTATTATAGTAGTTATATTGTTGTATATAGGTGCAGTATTATAGTAGTTATATTCTTGTATATAGGTGCAGTATTATAGTAGTTATATTCTTGTACATAGGGGCAGTAATAAAGTAGTTATTGCTGGTGTAAATGTTTTTTTGTCAAGCTGTTGGGCTTAAATAGAGGAGTGCACTTTTGTGTGAGTCAGAATTTTAACAGCTGTCTCTTCCTTTCATCTCTCCTCTTGGCAGCTCATACAACATACATTACTCAGCAGGGGGCGCCAATGAACATAGAAGAAAGCTCCTCTCAGGGTAAAGAGAACATGGAATCTGTGCTCCATCCTCAGAAATGATGGGAGGGACATTCAAGAAAAAAACAAAACCTAATTTTTATCTAAATATTTTGCAATGACTGCCTTCTCCTCCATTCAGGTTCATATTAATAGCGACTTGAGTTTCTCTTTTACATGTAGCTATTCATTAATTTGTGTGTATTATTTGACCTCTTATAATGATATCAGAGAACATAAAGGGGGGCACCCCACCTTAGCCACGTCTTTCGGCAGATCGAAGGGGATGCGCTGTCTGATTTTGGGCGGGAGCTGAGTTAAAACCTCGTTCTTTAACCGTCTGATCATGATGCTGCTTAATCGCTGGTGTAAGTCATCTAAATTGGAGGATCCTCTGTAATCCCACTGAGTCCTATTGCCGAAGTACCTTGGGGAAAAATGTGAAAACACTTGAATACAGCGTCTCGCTCAAAAACGCATGTTAAACACTCTGCAATTGATAGCGGCTCTCATTGACATGGAAGGGCTTGGCGGCATTAATGATCTCGGAGAGCTGGGGCACCTGTTATTATAATACATTGCATAAACTCCAGCCATATCTTTGTTGTTGAACATAAGATTAAGTTCCCAGAGGCCGCTTTGATCTCATGCAGCAGAGCTCGCAACAGACCAGTATCAGCCGGTGGAATTCAATTACATTTTTATAGCATCTTTTAGCTAAGTTGGTAAGAGCCGATGTCTTGAATACTCCACGCAAGGCATTAACTCCTATTTAATGCGGAGCCCCAGTTACATACATTAATAGGACGTGCAGAGCTATGTCCTCGGGCAGTGTTTTACATTGTTTTACATAAGGGGAACTCTTACAATGGAGGTAGACGAAGAAAATATGAGCCGAAATTTACTGTGGAAACTTTTGACTATAGAAACTTTTCACTGAGTTGTAAAAAAGATACTTTGGGACATTACGCAGAACTTATGATAACTGAGGTGCGTACTTAAAGTGGCTGTTTTATCAGAGACGACCCCTTTCAGAATGCGGGCCCTGGGGCGACCAGCTGATCGCAGAGCCCCACCGCCGATTTTGCCGGGGAAGCTGCAGCCAGCCAGGCATTTCTCCCGCAGCAGATGTACATGGCAGCCATTCAGATAAAGGGTCGTCCTTTTGATCGAGGGATTGCTCTAGTTCGCTAGAATAGGAGCCGCACATTTAGTACGGCTCTTCATTCTGGCTCATAGAGGGGTCCATAGTGAAGGGACCTCTCTGTGATGTCCTAATAGGACATATGGACATCAATTAATCCCTTTAAAGAGCAGTTTTCCCTGAAAGAAAATGCCCCTAAAATAATTCCAGAGCAACTTTTTTTATACTTCTATGTTGTTTTCTGACTTGCCTCTTTTACTCCTCCTGAAAATGCATAAATAAATTGACAATTGGGCGTTAACATTCCAACGGTCAATCAGTGGTGTCTTTGCACAATTTGACACGGTCAGCACTGACGGAATCCAAATTTTTTGACAAGAGCAATGGTAACGCCCAGGAGGAATGATAGAGGAATAATATAATGTAGAGTTCTTGGAAAAGATACTACAGAATTGTAATTTTATGGGGAATGTAAGTATTTACTAAAACAGACATGTCAGGAGAGGAGAGCAGGTTCTCTTTAAGTGGTCATCGTTTTTTAAGGGCCCTTTCTACACCGGCCAATTATCAGGTGAACGCTCGTCCACTATAATTGCGCTGTGTAAATAGGGCAACGGTCAGCTGATGAACGAGCAAACGCTCATTCATGGGCTGATTGTATCGTTTTGAAAGCCTAAAATATAATCGTTATCGGCAGCACACCTCCGTGTGTACACAGGGAGACGCGCTGCCGACATGATAGAAATTTATGGGGACGAGCGATCGGAGTAACGACTGCTCGTCCTCATACTAGCTCCTTGTGAAAGGAGCAAACGATCGCCGATCAATGAGCTGTCTCGTTGATCGGCACTCGTTTACACGGCCCACATCGGGCCATGTAAGAGGACCATAAGTTGAGAAGTTCCTAGTTATATATATATATCTCTCTTTGTGGGAAAGCTGAGTGACTCCTAATACAGCCACCAGGGCAAATTACTCAGCGTTCCTACAGTCCTAATTCAGAGATATGAGAGTAGGGTAAGTGTCACTTCATAACTGGGCAGATTTACCTTTAAAAAGTCTGGAAAACCTGAGACACAACCACAGGGCTCTGATCGGATTTCCCACAGAGGATATGTGAACAGGCGAGGAATTACTAGGGAGGTTTGCCATACCGCAGTCTAGGGTGGTCGCTGACCTCTAATATGGTGGTCACTGCTGCTCTCACTACAGGGGTCGTCACTCATCATCCATAGAGCTCAGAATGGAAACCTAGCCTGGTTATATAGTGATAGATCCTCTGCTTTATCATCATCATTTTCTAGTTATATGCTTCTGGGAAAGATGGGTTAAAAACAATATGGCGGCCGTTAGAGGGGTCGTCTCCTTTCCAGACTCAAATGATGAAACTGCCTAGCCAAGAAGTAATATGGAAGCAGATGATATATCACTGTACAGATATGTATATGTGCCATTCAGGAGTCTGTAAAGCGGACACCCCTTGTATTGGTGGCCATATAGGTTGTCACGCAACTTCAGAACGAACATATAGTTAAGTAACAACTGAATTAGGAACACTTAGGCCCTGTTCACACAAAGATTTTTGCAGGCAGAAAAAAATCTGCCTCAAAAGTCCTTCAGGAATTTTGAGCGAGATTTAGACCTGCCAGCGCTTTTTTGCAGCGGTTGTCGCTGCGTTTTTTGCCCACGGCCATTGAAGCTAATGCAAGGACTGCAGGCAACAAACGCAGCGAAAAACTTTTGAACACGAGTGCCGCCGGTTTTTTCTGCCTCCCATTAATTTCAATAAAAGGTCAGAGGTGGAACCGCTTATTTTTCCTGTGAGCGACTAAAAGCTGCTTGGGAAAAAAACGCCTCTCCTTCCCATTGAAATCAATGGTGGGCGATTTCGGCCGTTTTGTGTTACGGATTCGGAAGCGGTTTTCGCATCAAAATCAGCGTAAAAAAACAGTGCGAACAGGGCGTGTTATTTACAAAAATAGCCCCCCCTTCCCCCATTCTAACCTCAATAATAACGTATGTTGGCGATTACCTGACATGTGCGTTACAGTATTTCTTGGCATATTCCGTCCACGTTCCAAACAATCTGGGGAACAGACTATCGATCTGCATATAAAGCTGGAAAGCAGAGGGGAAACAACCGCTGAAAATAGAATTCATTTGCAAGAAACTGACATTTTTGGTTGTATTTTTTTATTTTTTTTTTGCTGTTCGGTAACAGATAATCCTATGCGGCCCTGTAAGAGAGTGGAGAAGATAGAGGGGAAAAAAATTAGAACATTCTGCTGCAAATTCAATTACCTCCTCGGGTCTTCCAAGAGCCGGCGTCCCGGTGAGAAGAAGAGCTCTTGACGCTTTCTGAACAATTGGCAGCAGAAGTTTGCTCCGAGACGCGTTTCTTGATTTCATGTAGTGAGACTCGTCCACTAGAACCACTCTGAAGTGCTGTTTATATAGGGCATCGGTCAGCATATTGGCGTTGGCGGTTAACAGGCCGTACCCCAAAACCGTCACTTTACAATTTGACATCCGCCTGTGGACAGATGGGAATTTATTTTCAGCAGCATTGGGAACCACTGGAATTGGGACGACTTTGGCAAAAGGAGGCTCAGCAAGCACAATAGATGCTCAGATAGGAGCATCAATTACACACAGTTTTCAAGATCTCTGCTTGCTGTAAGGAAACTTGAATTATGCCAGCTTTATTTCCAATACAGGAAAAAAACAAGAAATTGAAGAAAATGAAATCCTTGAGTTAATTTGCCATTCTGGACTCCAGAAATGCTGGGACCCATAGTGCACTGGTGACCGGCTGAGATCCAGCTTTCCCAGAAACTGATGACCATAAAAAAGCTGACTATAATTAATAAAGGGTTTTTTCCCATCACCGAAAGTGATGGATATATAGATAGGTATAAAATGACTTTCTGAAGGGTGGAGGTCCGACATTTGGGTTGGCGGGTGCCACGGGGTGTATGCCCACAATTCCTAGCGATATGCCATGACTTTATGAGATGGGAATAACCCTTTAAAAGCTATTAGCCTAAAGTGCAGGATGGGAGTAAGATTTATATTGTAGTCAGCTCAAAAAAGATGGCCTAAACATTGTAACCAAGCCGCCGCTGTGAGCAGACAGACATCTTTAAAATAGCGAGAAATTAAAACTAAGTATATTAGAAAGCTGAAGAAATTTACCTTATACAAGAAATACGTTTTATTTAGGCTCTATTCACACGGCAGGGTCCGAGTGTTGGAGGATAAAAACTGACATTTTGCATCCATTCTGGGCCGTGTTTCCGTTTTTGAACGATTTTGATCCGTTTTGCATCAGTTTTTTTCCCTGTCCATTTTAAAAATGGATGAATTTCATTTGTACATTTTTTGCCACACGCTGCCCTCTGTAGATACTGCCACAGCCCCCCTGTAGGTAGTGCCACAGAGCCCACCTGAAGGTAATGCTACACAGTCCCCCTGTAGGTAATGCTACACAGTCCCCCTGTAGGTAATGCTACACAGTCCCCCTGTAGGTAATGCCACACAGCCCCCCTGTAGGTAGTGCCACACAGCCCCCCTGTAGGTAGTGCCACACAGCCCCCCTGTAGGTAATGCTACACAGTCCCCCTGTAGGTAATGCCACACAGCCCCCCTGTAGGTAGTGCCACACAGCCCCCCTGTAGGTAGTGCCACCCAGCCCCCCTGTAGGTAGTGCCACACAGCCCTCCTGTAGGTAGTGCCACACAGCCCTCCTGTAGGTAATGCCACACAGCCCCCCTGTAGGTAGTGCCACACAGCCCCCTTTTACATAGCACACCCTCCCCATAGATGGCACCACCCTACCTTTCTGTAGATAGCGCCACTGTAGGGGACCGTTCCAGGAGACGTCTGACTTCAACGTCCATATATAGACAGTGAAGTCAGGTACTTCTCCTGGAGAGGAAACACCAGCCACAGCGCCGGGGATTCCGCTTTAGGAGTAGGGAAGCGCGCCAGGAGAAGTCCCTTACGTGACTGTCCATATATGGACAGTGAAGTTAGGGACTTCTGGAGCGAAATCCCCGGCCACAGCTTCGGCAATGCTGTGGCCGGGGATTGGGGATTCCACTCCTACAGGAAGCAAAAAAATACCCTCCTCCTCCTCACATGCACTTCGCACTGTGAGGAGAAGAGAGCGAATGAGTGGAAGAAAGCACGGCCGTCACTCAGATCACATCCGAGTGACAGCCGTGTTTTACACGGCCCCATAGACTACTATGGGAGCAGTGCGGCCGGGAGAATGGCCGGAAATAGGGTAAAAAAAATCAGCCGTGTGAATAGCCCCATTTGGGGTCTATTGTTCCTACTGCGGCTGTGTAACGGACGTTCAAAAAACGGCCATCACATGGCTGGGAATCCCTGTTGTGTGAATAGGGCCTTACTTAAAGGAACCATCAGGGCAGAATTTATTCACTGCGTTCTGCAGGGACGGCTCTACGTTGGATGATGTCCTTTGCAGTACTTTCAATTGGAGGAAAACGCCATTACATAGAGTATCCTGTGCTAAAATAAAAACGCCACTAACACCAAAAAAGCTAATAAACCTCAACAAGCCAAAAGGCTATTTTTTATGTCACTATAAACTCTTACACCGGCCGCGCGTTGTAGCTAAAAGAAAAAAAGCGACGGAAAAGAGCATCACAAGCCATGTGTGAAACCAGCCGAAAGGGGTTATATGAGATTATCCCCGTAACACAAAATCACGTGCATGTATGTCATCTGAAGAGCATGTACATCCTACTGTTTACGTGGGCACAGGAGCGGCGCTCGCACGATCGCTGAGGGAGCCCGGCTGTGACCGACACCCGGGCTCCCACTGCAACGGTCAGGATTGGCGATAACCCCTATCCAGGCTTAAATGACGCAGTCAATAGCGACTGCGGCATTTAAGTGCTTTGACAGAGGGAGGAGGCGTCACCCGTCACCCATCCGTGAACCTTGAAAGCAGGTTGCTGATGGGTTGGTATAGCAGATGGGGGCCTAACAAAGACCCCCAAGACTGTCATGGCTGTATGACTATTAAGCCATGCCAGAGGCACGGCCGAATAGGCTGTCAGTTTTACACTGACAGGCAATAATACTTTGTGATACCAAAGAATTATAGAAGCGATCAAAAGATTAAATAAAGTCAAACAATGTTTATTTTTTATTTTAATGTTTATTTAAAAAAAAGAAAAAGAAAAAAGTGTTTATATAAAAAAGTATAAAAAAGAAAACGCAAAAAACTATTGTGTAATTTGCTGTCTCTTTTACATTCCCAAAATACAAGTTAATAAACGGTGACATTAAAAAAAAGCTACAATTCATCTTGCAATAAACAAGTCCTCATACAGCTATGTCGATGTAAAAATTAAAAAGTTATGGCTTTAGGAATGCGCCGATCAAAAAAAAAAAAAGAATGCTTGGTCCTGAAGGCCAATATAGGCCTGGCCGTCGATGGGTTTAAAAAAAAAAAAAAAGACACCTTTGGTTTTCCTCACAAACAGTGCCACCCTTGTTCACAGGCCGTGTCTGGTATTACAATCACAGTGTTTTTGTAGTTGGCAAACTGGGCAATTGCAGAGGGCCCTCAATTAATAGGGGGTCTCCCAAGATTTAGAACCCCAAGAGCAAACTAAAACCACCCAGAATTTTTTAGCCGTTATTTTGCAAAATTCTATGATTTTTTTTTTTCATGGAGTATGATTTGGATACTGTATATTATTTGACTGCTATATGGCAGTATTATATGGACTCAAATGATAAAAGTGTATATAAATAACTTGCAGGAGGGGGTCCTACTTCGCTTCCTGCCCAGGGCCAAATTTTCTATAAAAGCGGCACAGATTACCGCTCTTCCCCATTTTTAAGGAATTATCATTTATTGGTGATGTTTAGGAGAATGTGCACAGGCAACACGACTATTTCCTCAGCTCACACAGTGGCCACCTATATGACGTGCCTTTGTGCAGTTATTAGTGAATTGATAGTTTTCCATCTCTGAAAACACCCACAGCTTGTATTGTGTGTAGAAAAAGGGCGACCTTTAATATCTAACAGTGTATAGACGCAATCGGCATACCGCGGCAGAGGAGCGGCCGGAGCTTATCGCTGTATATGTGAACGTCTTTTGTCATCTTTTACATTACCGAGTATTTCATCTGCGGCTGAGATTGAGACAATATTCAGAACTATTTATAGAGGAACAGAACTCGACCGCCGCACGCATAAAACATGGATAAAGAAAAAACATAATCAAGGCGACAGGAAGGAAATTGTGGGGACTCAAGAGGCAAAATCACAATCACCCAGTGGGTTTGGCATGTGCAGTGAATGAACCCCTGCTTAATTTTTCAGATTTACGGCAGTTGCACACGACCGACGTGCCACTCGCGCCATTTATCACGGACCCATTCACTTTAGCGGGTGAGAACTGACCCAATTCTCTGATCCGTGGAAAGAAGGAGCACGTTCTATCTTTCCACGGATCACTGGAAATGTATGTAGAGAGACGAACGCTTGTTACTCCGATCGTTCGACCCCATATATTTCTATCATGTTGGCAGCACATCTCCCTGTTTACACGGGGAGATCTGCTGCCGACAAAGATAATATTTTCGCCATAATATATAGGAAAAATGTTTTGCCTATTATTGATACAAACTGGTCACTTTCTTAACAGGTGCCAGAATGATCATGAGTTACATCCTGTATTATACTCCAGAGCTGCACTCACTATTCTGCTGGTGGAGTCACTGTGTACATACATTACATTACTTATCCTGTACTGATCCTGAGTTACATCCTGTATTATACTCCAGAGCTGCACTCACTATTCTGCTGGTGGAGTCACGGTGTACATACATTACTTATCCTGTACTGATCCGGAGTTACATCCTGTATTATACTCCAGAGCTGCACTCACTATTCTGCTGGTGGAGTCACTGTGTATATACATTACATTACTTATCCTGTACTGATCCTGAGTTATATCCTTCATTATACTCCAGAGCTGAACTCACTATTCTGCTGGTGGAGTCACTGTGTATATACATTACATGACTTATCCTGTACTGATCCGGAGTTACATCCTGTATTATACTCCAGAGCTGCACTCACTATTCTGCTGGTGGAGTCACTGTGTATATACATTACATTACTTATCCTGTACTGATCCTGAGTTATATCCTTCATTATACTCCAGAGCTGAACTCACTATTCTGCTGGTGGAGTCACTGTGTATATACATTACATGACTTATCCTGTACTGATCCGGAGTTACATCTTGCATTATACATACCCCAGAGCTGTGGTACAAGATAAGTAATGTATTTACAAAATTACTCATATATAGATTACATATAAAAATATTAAAACATATGGCCATTTGGGAACTACATATCAAGTATCCAGGAAATGTGAGGTTTTCATGCTAACGACCATTTCCAGATTAAAATCACACCTATAGATACTGAGGGGCCTATTGTTAAAAATCTATAATAATAAAGTTGACTACTACATGGTTAATCCTGGATGCCGTCTTTCTCGATAGCCATAGAAGTGGTCAAAATGGACATAGGCAGAGAAGAGCCTCATCGGAAACCAGAATGGTTTTACCATTGGATAAAAGCAAAGAAAGTAACTAAAACTTATGGGTGGACATTTAGGTTTCACCATCTATAGTTACCCAACATCTGTCTTGTTCTCAATGATTGTTATGTCCTCTGGTCTCAAATCCGGAAGCCACTTTTCCATTTCTTCGATCCATGGATACTTCAAGGAAGAGGGAACAACAATGAGAAGCGGCCATTCGTCACGGTAGCAATAAGCCACAGCAATCGCCTGTAGAGTTTTCCCGAGGCCCATCTGAAATATAAACACATTTTGACTTGTAGTCTCTCTCTACTGTTGAGGAATCTGCCTCTTCCGCTGTCTAATTCTTGGACTCAGACCTCCCACTTGTCGCCTTCTCTACCCTACTAACGGTCATATGCATCAAAAGAAAAAAAAAGTAGAGAGAATAGACAAAATAAAATGACTACAATGACAAAACAGTTTAAAGGGGTTGTCCAGTTTAAAAATATATATATTCTCATACACCATATTAGGGAATTCCGAGTTAATAGAGGGGGGTTGTCTGTTTAGGATCCTCATCTCTTGACCAGACTGAAGAGCGGTTACATAGAGCGTCTCACTCTCTGGAGGACCTTTTCTGTCCTGTATTACACTGACAACCCATTGAAATAAATAGACACTATGTAATGCTTAGTTTCCCCTGTGGTGGCGCTGCAGGGAAGGTAAACGTTTACTGCCAAGTTTTCCCCACCGATTATAGCTGATCTGGTGGTCCCAACAGCTTTGTGATCAGATTATAGTCAAGAAACCCTTCAAATAAGTAGGGATTGTCCAAAAAGGAAAACTCCATTAAAAGAGGTCAGCTGTTTCCGTCACTCCCATAGCAGTTTGAATAACTACAGCTCCATTAGAACTCCTCCTTGCCACAATCATGCAGCAGGGGGAGACATGGGACCGTGTTCTCCCCATTCTTGCGATTGGTGGGGGTCCCAGAAATCAGACCCCCCCAAGCGGTGGAAAACAGACATCTCATTTTGCGGAAAAGGTGGATCTGTCACAGATGGTTACATAAAAATAATGTATAGACCAGCACTTTGATAGTACTTCAAAGTGATTCAAATTTTTATTAAGGTCCCATTGAAAAAAAATAAAAAATTCAAGAAAGATAGGATTGATTAATTGGGCCAATTCAGCCCTCCTACCCCTACACGACATCTAAATGTAAAATGTGGAGCACCCTACCACCTTTCGCACCCATATGTATCAACTTAATAAAAGTGACTCTTCTGCCTAAAGGACCATATTTGTTGGGACACACGTCAAGCCCAAATTCTTAAATCCTTTTATCTAAACTTCAATCTGCTGTCTTTTGCCTTTGCAGAGTGCTTTTACTTAATTTATGTCTAGAGTTGCCCCAGATAAATGAAGTTTCTGTGGACTGAAGCTAAGAAAAGAGAAAAGTAACTCATTTTATCTGGGGAAACTCTAGACATAAATTAAGTAAAAGCACTCTGCGGAGGCAAAGAACACAGCGAGGCCAGCAATGCCTGATATTTGTTTGATACTTTCTAGTGGGCCACTTACGATATTCTAACACATGGATAGAACCACCCTCATCTGTAAATGCTAAATATATCTCATGGTTTACCACCTGAAAACACCTCAAGAGACACTCCGGCCAAAACTAAACTTCCCCACGTGACCATTATGGTATTCCATGTGTCAGTCTTTCACCTGATATTGATCTCTTTATATCAGACTGGGATAGTTGCTTAGCAGCAGTGTGAATCAGGTTCGGTGACTTCTTTCTCTACTTGAGTCTATGGAGATCTATGTGTCACCCATCACAGGCTTCAGCAGTTCCTGTATTACACAGGGGGGGGGGGGGGGACATAAACTTCTATGATCGGCTACCACTGGTACTTAGACAGGTTCCTGTCACACAGATATAATGTAGAAGAATATAGTGCAGCCTCCCAGTCTGTATACTTATGGTTTCTCCGTTTATTTGGGAGACTATAGAGAGACTGATAATCAGTGTGTCCCCCAGCATGCAGAAGTGGTATGGTCTTTAGCTGGTCATGTGATGCTGTGCTGAAGAGTCATGGTATTGATAGCAAAGCAAAGCAGAGAGGAAGAGAAAGTTGGGGAAATCTAAGAAGCAAGATGGAGGCTTTTTTAAAGCACAGACAAGGCAGCAGTTCAAAAAGGAAGTACAGTGTGTATGTATGTATGTATGTATGTATGTATGTATATATATATATATATATATATATATATATATATATATATATAAAAGAAATGTAAAGGTGGGGGGTGCAGACATGGAAAGTTGTGTTTCCACTGGAGGTCTTCCTTAAACAACCATCACCCTAATCCCGCTAACTACTTTTGCTTCAGCCAAATAACTTGCTCGATACTCTGACCTTCTCCCGTAGAGCCCATGTGGCACAACCCTTTGTTCTCCAATTTACTAGCGTTGGAAGAATTCTCCTTTTTGGAGACACAGAATACTCTCACCCAAGGGGGTGTTTCTGCTAATGGCACCATTATATCTTTTACACAGAGACATTTGATTTACCCAGAACCGTCTTTTTCAGATATACACAGGTAAGGCACGCATTGCAAAGCCAATTTCCTTGTATAAAATGTCCTATTTCCCAATATCGTCTAATAGTAAAATGTGGAGTACTCTACAACTATCCGTGCCCAGATGCATCAACTTCAACAAAATGACTAATAGGGATACACGCTTCCCAGAGCCCCCGGGGACGTATTTATTACCTGCACACACATCCCTTGGGTGCAAAACTCACATCTACACAACTTGATGTTGAAAAATAAATGGAAAATGCAAATTCAGAATTTGTCAACCAGTGACTGCGAGGACGTGGACTCTGTTACATGTCTCTCCAGCGGTGAATCATAAGATGACACAACTCTATGTCCTACATCAATGTGATTTGTCACCTCCTACATAGAATGGGGAGGATAAGACCTTCTGGGGGGGGGGGGGCTGCTCGATGTCTGAACTAACGTCTCGATGACTCCTATACCCAAAACCCCAGAGGTTGTGTGTTAGGTCTCCATGATGAATCCGTATGGTCCCATAATATACACATTTTCTTTTGAAAAACATTTTTTTGCTCCAAAACCAATTGCCCTGCGGTAAATAGGTGATAGGCACCCCTCAGTAAATCAGTAGAAAAAAGCTGGTTAAAGCAGTTAGTGCCTTGCCACTAACACTACTCCCGAGTCTCTGAGATCACCCGCATACGATAGATTGTATTTATATAATGATTAGGCTGGGTTCACACGAGCATGTTACGTCCGTAATGGACGGAACGTATTTCGGCCGCAAGTCCCGGACCGAACACACTTCAGGCAGCCGGGCTCGCAGCATCATAGATATGTACGATGCTAGGAGTCCCTGCCTCACTGCAGGACAACTGTCCCGTACTGAAAACATGATTACAGTACGGGACAGTTGTCCCGCAGCGAGGCAGGGACTCCTAGCGTCGTACATAACTATGAGCCCGGCTCCCTGCAGTTTGTTCGGTCCGGGACTTGCAGCCGAAATACGTTCCGTCCATTACGGACGTAACATGCTTGTGTGAACCCAACCGAATACTCTCAGAATGTGGTACTGCTGTAAGAACTACATTATACCTGAATAACATGTATGCCGATGTTGTTTATGTAGATCTTCTCTCTTCTCGTCCAGTAGTTTAGGCCAGGGAGGTCCCTACTACTTCAGGGGGCCAGAAAAGGGGACGAGCATCAGTCTAAGCGGGGGTGGCTCCTAAAGGAGACATGCCCACAGGGGGCGTCCTATGACCCTAGCTTCCAGATACAGAGGACCTATTTCCCCAGAGGAACCTACAATTTCCACACAGGGCAGAAAATATAAAACGGAGGAAAATGGGGGTTTGCCCCTTTTAAGTCATCCCAGAGGTTTCATGTCCTGAATGGAGGCGGTCTCTCATGGTGCTGTCATGGGCAGGAATATTCTCCCGGGTTACGCCGGTTCACAGGGAGCTTCTCCCGTGTTACGCCGGTTCACAGGGAGCTTCTCCCGGGTTACGCCGGTTCACAGGGAGCTTCTCCCGGGTTACGCCGGTTCACAGGGAGCTTTGCCCAGGTTCACACAAGGCTTCTTAAAGGGTATTTCAATTCACATTGAGCTTCACTCAAGGTATGCTGGTTCAAATGAATCTTCCCTAAGGATTTGCCAGTTCACAGGAAACAGCGCCACCCTTGTCCATGTACTGTATCTGGTATTGCAGCTTATTTACATTAAAGTAAATGGTACTTAGATGTAATAACTAACAAAGCTTATGGGCAGCTAAGGCAAATTTCTGGGAAAAACAAACAGACTGTTCTTTTCTAATACTGGACAACCCCTCCCTTTAAAGTTTATGTCTATGGGCAGCTGAAGTCTGGGTAGGTCTTCCCCCTGGGCTAGGAGATACTTCTTCTATATTCACTAAGGACAGGGAGGTGACAACCTCTAAAGGTGGCCGCACATCAGCTGTCACACAATGGTAAAAGAGGAATAAGCCGCAGCCAGAGACCTTTGGCGGTCCCTTATCTCCTATTAACGTAGGATCGGGCATTGAAATTTAACAAGTCCGATCCTTCTTTTTCCTGACATATGCCATGAGGAAAGAGTTAGGACACCCCCCAAACACAATACATTGCTCAGCCAACGTTCATCTGATTTGATGGTCACCTTAAGGCTGGATTCACACGACCATGTTACATCCGTAATGGACGGAACGTATTTCGGCCGCAAGTCCCAGACCGAACACACTGCAGAGAGCCGGGCTCCTAGCATCATAGTTATGTACGATGCTAGGAGTCCCTGCCTCTCCGTGGAACTACTGTCCAGTACTGAAAACATGATTACAGTACGGGACAGTTGTCCGGCAGCGAGGCAGGGTCTTCTAGCGTCGTACATAACTATGATGCTAGGAGCCCGGCTCCCTGCAGTGTGTTCGGTCCGGGACTTGCGGCCGAAATACGTTCCGTCCATTATGGACGTAACATGGTCGGCTAACACACACACATATATTTTTATATATATATATATATATATTCTTGAAATGGCTGATAACAGGGAACAAGGGATTTCAATCACCTGCATAGCAAAATTTAGATAGGATCAACTTTAGGTTAAGTGTCCCTTTAACTGCAACACGGTGCAGATTCTGCCTTGGGAAGAGGCTATCTGGGTGGATCTGCTAAATACCGGCCGTTTGAGGCATAGCTGAAGATTAAAAAGGAAAAAAAAAAAATACAGAAATCGGAACCGTCATTGTTTTCCATTCTACACGAACAATAAATATTTGGAATAAATAATTCATACAGTAAATGATGCAACGCGTCTAATGAAAGAGAGAGAAATGATTAGACCCCTCCACCGATCTCTGCTGTGATCAATACAGTGATGTGCCGCTCAATGGATAAAGTCATTAGCTATGAAACAAAATAAAATCTAATAAAAGCTGCAGACTCCGGCACATTAACGCTGTTGTGTGGCGCCACTTATCCCTTTCATCGTACTGCAGCTTGTACTCAAAATCAGGGTATATTCACATTGCGTTTGCTGTGTACATCGGAGGAATAAATTGGGAGGATATCTCAACATTTACCGTAGCATTAGTTGCCGATAGGCTCCTATGTTTAAAAAAAAACAAAAAACCTGTATATTGAGTGGTGTACGTTTTATTGCAGGATGCCTCTGTATGGAGCAGCGCAGCAGACTACGCTATTCCATACAGTTGAAGGTATACTGTGTGTACCAGCCTGGCGGAGGCCATATGGACACTTTTTGGTCTCCATCACAGGAATAGGGGTCTATGGATACCTCTCCCGGTGCACATTACAATCTCCTCCCATATTCTAAATAGGGTCTTATTAGCAAGTGGGGGGGGGGTGGCATGTGTACCGGGAGTCGGGCCCCATACAATCGGATAATGATGATGGCCTATCCTAAAGATAGGTCATCCATAGATTAGTCGCGGAAAACCTCTTTGGAGTGAAAACCTCAGAACGGCAGTGGCGGCCATATTGCTTTTCACCCGGCTTTCCCAGGGCCAAAAATAACGTAACGAAAAAAAAAACAAAAAACAGCCGAATAGAACTTTTAGCAACTTAAACAGAGAAGGATACTCAAGATCCTATATTTGCCAGCAATTTATACTTTAGGGGTGTTTGATCTTTAAAGAGAAGAGACGTACAATTAGTGAAGTACGTCCTGTCTGAGGTCTGCATAGAGGAATGGATGAGATGTCGGATATAAAGTCATCACTGGAGGTCAGATGGCCCAGGATGTCGAGTTCTATTGAAATGTCACCTGCTAATCTGCTAAAGGTTAAACTGCCAGATTATTTTTGTGCTCAAACTTTTTGCTTTAGTGTTTTCATATTTAACATTTTGAGATCCATAACTAGAATGTGCAAATGTTATTTAACAGAAGGTGCCGGGTATCACTGGAGTGTGAAGGACGACAGATAAAACTATAAGACGACTGACACTCAGACCTCCGAGTTATCGGATTAAGAAAAGATAGAAAAGTCTCCAGAAGCTCCAGATCTCCAGTCATAGGAACTGGCTGAAACAAAAAGGGTTTTAGGAAACAAATGGCTTTTCATGCTGCGCCTTACAGGGTTGGAGGGGGTTTCCTACAGCATATGCAGGTTCACAAAGAGCTTTATTGAGGGTACGCCAGAATACAGGTAGCTTGCTTCAGAGAACGCTAGATCACAGGGAGCTTCTCCCAGGTTACGCCAGTTCACTGGGAGCTTCCCCCAGGTTACGCCAGTTCACTGGGAGCTTCCCCCATGTTACGCCAGTTCACTGGGAGCTTCCCCCAGGTTACGCCAGTTCACTGGGAGCTTCCTCCAGGTTACGCCAGTTCACTGGGAGCTTCCCCCAGGTTACGCCAGTTCACTGGGAGCTTCCCCCAGGTTACGCCAGTTCACTGGGAACTTCCCCAGGTTACGCCAGTTCACAGGGAGCTTCCCCAGGTTACGCCAGTTCACAGGGAGCTTCCACCAAGTTACGCCAGTTCACAGGGAGCTTCCACCAGGTTACACCAGTTCACAGGGAGCTTCCACCAGGTTACACCAGTTCACAGGGAGCTTCCACCAGGTTACACCAGTTCACAGGGAGCTTCCACCAGGTTACACCAGTTTACACGGAGCTTCCCCAGGTTACGCCAGTTCACAGGGAGCTTCTACCAGATTACACCGGTTCACAGGGAGTTTCTACCAGATTACGCCGGTTCACAGGGAGCTGCCCCCAGGTTACGCCAGTTCACAGGGAGCTTCCCCCAGGTTACGCCAGTTCACAGGGAGCTTCTCCCAGGTCGCGCCAGTTCACAGGGAGCGTCTCCCAGGTTACGCCAGTTCACAGGGAGCGTCTCCCAGGTTACGCCAGTTCACAGGGAGCTTATCCCAGGTTACATCAGTTCACAGGGAGCTTCCACCAGGTTACACCAGTTCACAGGGAGCTTCCACCAGGTTACACCAGTTCACAGGGAGCTTCCACCAGGTTACACCAGTTCACAGGGAGCTTCCACCAGGTTACACCAGTTCACAGGGAGCTTCCACCAGGTTACACCAGTTTACACGGAGCTTCCCCAGGTTACGCCAGTTCACAGGGAGCTTCTACCAGATTACACCGGTTCACAGGGAGTTTCTACCAGATTACGCCGGTTCACAGGGAGCTGCCCCCAGGTTACGCCAGTTCACAGGGAGCTTCCCCCAGGTTACGCCAGTTCACAGGGAGCTTCCCCCAGGTTACGCCAGTTCACAGGGAGCTTCTCCCAGGTCGCGCCAGTTCACAGGGAGCGTCTCCCAGGTTACGCCAGTTCACAGGGAGCGTCTCCCAGGTTACGCCAGTTCACAGGGAGCTTATCCCAGGTTATATCAGTTCACAGGGAGCTTCCACCAGGTTACACCAGTTCACAGGGAGCTTCCACCAGGTTACACCAGTTCACAGGGAGCTTCCACCAGTTCACAGGGAGCTCCCCTCAGGTTACACCAGTTTACAGGGAGCTTCCCCAGGTTACGCCAGTTCACAGGGAGCTTCTACCAGATTACACCGGTTCACAGGGAGTTTCTACCAGATTACGCCGGTTCACAGGGAGCTGCCCCCAGGTTACGCCAGTTCACAGGGAGCTTCCCCCAGGTTACGCCAGTTCACAGGGAGCTTCTCCCAGGTCGCGCCAGTTCACAGGGAGCGTCTCCCAGGTTACGCCAGTTCACAGGGAGCGTCTCCCAGGTTACGCCAGTTCACAGGGAGCTTATCCCAGGTTATATCAGTCCACAGGGAGCTTCTACCAGGTTACGCCAGTTCACAGGACGTTTTTCCCAGGTTACATTATTTCACAGTATGCTTCTCCAAGATCATACACCAGTTTACAGGTCGCTTCCCCAGGTTATGCCAGTTCACAGGGCGCTTCTCCCAGGTTACATCAGTTCACATGGAGTATCTACCAGGTTACGCCGGTTCACAGGGAGCTTCTACCAGGTTACGCTAGTTTATAGGGAGCTTTGCCCAGGTTCACACAAGGATTCTAACATGGTATGCCAAATCAGAGAGCGCTTCCCTCAAGGTACGTATGCTGGTTCCAAGGAATCTTCGCTAAGGATTTGCCGATTCACAGGAAGCTCCTCTCGGGTTACACCAGTTCACAGGGAGCTTCCCTCAGGTTGCACCAGTTTACAGGTAGCTTCCCCAGGTTACGCCAGTTCACAGGGAGCTTCCCTCAGGTTACACCAGTTCACAGGGAGCTTCCCTCAGGTTACACCAGTTCACAGGGAGCTTCCCTCAGGTTGCACCAGTTTACAGGTAGCTTCCCCAGGTTACGCCAGTTCACAGGGAGCTTCCACTAGGTTGAGCCGGTTCATAGGGACTTTCTCCTAGGTTACACCAGTCCACAAGTAGTTTCTACCAGATTACGCCGATTCACAGGGAGCTGCCCCAAGGTTACGCCAGTTCAAAGGGAGCTTCCGCCAGGTTACGCCAGTTCACAGGGAGCTTATCCCAGGTTATATCAGTTCACAGGGAGCTTCTACCAGGTTACACCAGTTCACAGAGAGAATCTCCCAGGTTACGCCAGTCCACAGGGCGCTTCTCCCAGGTTACATCAGTTCACATTGAGTATCTACCAGGTTACGCCGGTTCACAGGGAGCTTCTACCAGCTTACGCTAGTTTATAGGGAGCTTTGCCCATGTCCACACAAGGATTCTAACATGGTATGCCAAATCAGAGAGCGCTTCCCTCAAGGTACGTATGCTGGTTCCAAGGAATCTTCGCTAAGGATTTGCCGATTCACAGGAAGCTCCTCTCGGGTTATACCATAGAGAGAGCAGGGATGATGTTAATTGGTAGCTGTTCTGTTCCCTGATCCAGAACACTGGAGATCAGTTTAGGGAAAGGAAGGTAAAGCTCTCAGCCTATAATGGGTCACTAGTTACAACAGGAAACTGGGACGCTGTGAATGGACAAAAAGCACTCGAGAAATTCATTAGGTAAGTAACCAATAAAGTTAAAGTATTCTAACAAAACATATCACTGGGCACTATGGAACGGACAATGTGTATAGCACTGGACATTGCATAAACCCGCAATTTCTGATGTTCTCTTCAATTTTACGATTTTGTAGGTAAAACATTTTACCGCAGAAACGGAGCGGCCATTAACGATCGATTTGGCCAACAACGCGCGGGTGTGGTTTTCGACCGCAGTCATGTGTGTTCTCACCCACAGAGAATAGAATGTGTACAACCCAATCTGCAATGATGAAACCCAGACGACATTAACCTGGCAGAGTACGAGTGTTAATTATTCAGGAGCGTTCACACCACGGTGATTCCCCCACTGCTCCGTGAGTGTAATTATCCCATGCGGCTGCGGGTATCCATTGCACAGTGTGACATTACAGAGTAATACCTGATGACCGGGCGCTCCGATAAAGTGATGACACACAATGCTCTCGCTATGGAGTAATCTTACTCTAATGAACTCACATGTGGGAAGGAAGGCTCCAATTTCTGCTCTTACAAATTTCTCCTCGGTACGGATAATTAAAAGGTAAACAATCTTCTTGTGGGATTCTTACTTCAATCTATTCCAGCACAGACGCCGGCCACACGATAAACAGTCATACATGTGCGTCATACATTTCATGCATGGATGTATATACTTTATCAATAGCAACATAGAAAATGTATTTGTTTTATTTAGAGGTCAGCGAATCCATCTCCCCAATTAAATCATTGACAAATTGCCTGCCATCAGTTAATATATCAATTCCACGATTGAAGTTCATTTTTGCCAAATTAGGGAACCAATTCACCTATTATATTCTGTGGGCAACCAGATCTTATTGCTATTGACTTATTCGGCAGTATTTACATAGTACAAACATATTCCCAAGCGCTGGGCACACAATTTATTTTACAACATTATTTGCGGTCTTGATTGGATCCAATTTTCCTCTCTCATATACAAATACTGCTGGTTGTCATCGGAAACAGTCGACAAGCTTGTTGCCAGACTCGATGCAGCTTAGCTCCTGGGACAGTTAAGGTCCCTTTAAACCAGCCAATTTTTGCAGGTACGAGTGCCGATCAACGATCACAACGAGCTAGTATGGGGACGAGCGCTCGTTACTACCTTTAGTCTGGCCAAAGTAATGAGATTTATACCAGCTATGAGACGCACGACCATCCGGTTGTAGAAGTGTACCGGTCGTTGATCAGATTACAAACATTTGCAACCAAAGAAGAAAAACTTCAGAAGCAGTAGAGGGGAGAAGACAAAAACACCCTCTTTTATAATGTCCAACGGACTGATTGTATTTTTTTTATAGGTCATTAGAATGTGACTTGGGGGTTGTCAGAATTAGTAAAACATGGCTGTTTGCTTTATGAAAGCGCCACACCTGTCCATGGATTGTGTCTCAACTTCAAGTGAACGGGCTGAGCTGCAATACCGCACACAACCAGAGGACAGGCGAGGTACTGTTTCTAGAAGAAAGCGGCCATGTTTTCTATTTCCAGTAAAACCCCTTTAAAGTACGGTATATATCCACCCTTTAACACAATGTACAGAAACATTGCCTGATACATTTTGCACAGGTCCCAGTTAAAGCCTCTATTAAAGTGCAGAGCTTCAGAATTCCCCTGGTTGCTATGGAAACAGACAGCAAGCTTTGTAGTCACCCCCCTCCCAACAGCTCCTAGAATGCAAGACCGTTTTTCCTACATCTGATGACTGCACGGTGCCTCGTGTAAAGATGGCACTTCCCAGACTTTAAGGGCTCATCCACATGTAGCGTAATTGCGGTGTATTTTCTGTCCGGAATTATTGCGGACGGAAAATACATAGTAGAGTACAGTAGCAACAAAGCGGGTGAGATTTAACAAATCTCATCCACACGCTGCATAAAAACGCCGCAAAATCCCCACCATTTTCTACAGTTAAAAATGCAGGAAATGGTGCCTTTTTGTCGCAGCGGAAAGTCAGCGGAAATTTTCTGCAGCAATTCCATTACGTGTGGACAAGCCTTAAATCACCACAGGGAGCATTTTTACAGAACTAGAGCCAGAAACACATGCTGGAACATTTGAGCTCTAAAGAGTACAGAATTGTAAGTAAATTTCTATTGTATTATACTCCAGAGCTGTACTCACAATTCTGCAAACTAACTCGGGATGAGTACAAGATAAGTAATATCATGAATTTATATAGCGACTCATCTTTTTGTGTAAATTATACCTACATATAAGATGTAAAATCTATGCCTAATAATGGACATAGACATAGAAAAATTGACTATGTAGTAGGGGCAGCAAAAAGCCGTTGAATTACCACACGGTCACAAACCAGGTTTTAAAGGGGTGGTCTTATAATAAACAACCCTTTAACACTGAACAGCTCATTTTGTCTGAGAAATTGCCACCGACTGCTCATTACCCCTGAAGAGGAAATCAATTATTACATGTGGCCATTCAAACGCTTGTTGGTATTCTCCGCTTTGGACCTCCTCCTAAGATGTCCATATGCCAATAAGCCCTAATAGGGCATATGGAAAGGCTCGTGGAGATAAGACCACACCTTAAATTACACACAGTTTTGCGGTAGCTTTGCAAAAGCAAATGGAGAAAAACTGCAATAAAAACCACATTGAACGAACAGGTTTTTCATTTAAAAAAAAATTAAAAAAAATGGCGTAATCATGTGACTAAATATCGCGAGATTTAAAGGTTCTGTATCACGCTAGGAAATTAATTGCAAAATATTGGCTGCAGGCGGATCCCCCGGAGGTGGCTGAGTTAGTTGGATATGTTAACCACACGGTATCACTGGAACACGAATATATCTGAAAAGAGGGGCAATTCATAAGTATGATAAGCAATGGAGTAAATGGGTTAACAATTATAGTAATGTGACACATTAGATGAGATTTGAAGGTGGGCTGACGCATCTATTTGAATAAGATATGACGGGATCACTGGTTGGAATACAGAACGGATGGAAAGGGTGGAGGGGACTGGCGACTCAGGAGACAGAGGAGGTACTGTGAGGGGGGGGGGGGAGTTCGGTTGATAGGGGTAGGGATGGGGATGTATGTGAAGATGCAATTAAAGATGATGAGAATACAGGGTGTAATGTAATTGCAGGAATTTTGTATCAAGAACAAGATGTTATACGGTTACTTTGTTTTTTCTTCTGTTGGTGGATTTCTCTGTACTTTACCAGAAATGCAAAAAATGTATAATACATGTTGTATTCTCAATAAAAACTTGTCTGATTTAAAAAAAAAAAATATCGCGAGATTGCCACGATTTCGTAACGAGTCTCAGACTTCTTCAAGTTGTTATTTTCAACATTTGAACGTCCAATAAAAGTTGTAGAAGGAGCAGCAGCTCATCTCTTGGACTTCTGCAGTCTTCAGGGCGGTTTGCAAATAAAATAAATGAGTGAAAAGTCTCTTCTTCCGAGATTACATATAATATCGCACGGCGCGGGTCACTGCATAACATTTGTTTAGCTTATGCCGCTCCATAATATAGGTTACGGGAAAGGTCTCTTGCTGCATATATTTTTACTATGTCAATATCATTGAGTGTTGTGAAGGAATCTTATTATAGAGCGAGCGGCAAATCAGAATGTCTGAATGGTAAAAAGTGCTCCAAATATATTCTGCCATTTAGCATAATTCAGCTAAATTATTCTTCTACAATCTACGTGCGGAGAGGGGTTTTTTTCTCCTGCCTCTGAGAAACTGCACTGAAAACCTCCTTATGTCACTCAAATACCTACATTTAGCACCTAAACCTGGTGGAAATTGTGTCAGCAACAACTGGATGCCAATAATTATCTTTCCATCTGAAGTGACAGGATGAATCCAAATATAGCCGACGCAGCACAAAATATTCCTGCGAGCCGGCCAATCGGGCGCGCTTCCTGCTAATTCCATATGCATGTCTGGAGGCTCGGCAGTCACCTCTGAACAAACCGAGTAATCAGGGGGGAGAGGAACATGAAGAAAAGGTTCAATCTGATAACCCCAATTAAGTGAAATAAAACCAGGAGCCATTGCACAGGTGTAAATTGCCGAATTTGGGGGTTTCATAGCTGCGTACTCTTCAATGTCAGCTAAAGGAATTTTTCATCACTGGGAGATTTTCTTATGGATCCTTTAAAAATCCAGTTGTTCTACGACAGCAGAAAACGTGTTATTTTCCCGATACACCTACAACGGTCATAAAAACGAAATGATTGGAAATCATACTGTATATGGCCACCTTAAAGGGGTTCTCCACTTTGGACAACTCCTACTGTGCCACTCCGAGATCCACTGTTGGGAAACCTGGCAGTAAGTTTTAAATTTCACTGCAGCGCCACCACAGGGTGAAATAAAGAATTACAAAGTGTCCATTCATATCAATGTGTTGTCTGTGTAATACAGCACAGGACCTGAGCAGGAGATGCCGTTTTTAAGCACTCTCCGCTCTGGCCTAATGATGAAGACCCTGAACAGAGGACCCCACCCCCTCTATTAACTCAGAATTGACTAAAAGGGTATATGAAAATGGATATTCTAAACTGGACAAGACTTTAAAAGGAAGCTCCAACTTCAGAACCAAATATATTTTTCCCTTCAATAGTTTTTATTAGAGTTTTTCACAATATAAAACAGTTACAATGCGAACATTGTGACTAAGTGACAAATACAATGTAACAAAGGAGGTTGAGAATATCGCAGTACGGCAATACATTTTTATTTCAAGGAATCTAAAAAGAAAAATGAAGACTTTAAGACTTTGCAAATAGTCTTAATGAAATTTCCGATTGTGTCCATGGAAACAGACTACAAACAAACTCTGTGTAGTCTGATGCTGCAATCTTACCTCCTTACATCTGTCCCCCTAGTCTTACTAACATTTAGTAGGCTAGCAAGAAAGAGGGCACAGATGAAAAGCAATATGACTGCAAAATCAGACTAAACAGGGTTTGTTTTTAGTCTGTTACCATGGAGACAGGGAATAAAAATATAAATTGCTGCAAAGTCGGAACTTCCCTTTAAAGAGGCTCTGTCACCAGATTTTGCAACCCCTATCTCCTATTGCAGCAGATCGGCGCTGCAATGTAGATTACAGTAACGTTTTTATTTTTAAAAAACGAGCATTTTTGGCCAAGTTATGACCATTTTTGTATTTATGCAAATGAGGCTTGCTAAAGTCCAACTGGGCGTGTATTGTGTGTGTACATTGGGGCGTTTTTACTTCTTTTACTAGCTGGGCGTTCTGACGAGAAGTATCATCCCCTTCTCTTCACAACGCCCAGCTTCTGGCAGTGCAGACACAGCGTGTTCTCGAGAGATCACGCTGTGACGTCACTCACTTCCTGCCCCAGGTCCTGCATCGTGTCGGCCACATCGGCACCAGAGGCTACAGTTGATTCTGCAGCAGCATCAACGTTTGCAGGTAAGTAGCTACATCGACTTACCTGCAAACGCCGATGCTGCTGCAGAATCAACTGTAGCCTCTGGTGCCGATGTGTCCTCGCTCGTCCGACACGATGCAGGACCTGTGAGTGACGTCACAGCGTGATCTCTCGAGAACACACTGTCTGCACTGCCAGAAGCTGGGCGTTCTGAAGAGAAGTGGATGATACTTCTATACACAACGCCCAGCTAGTAAAAGAAGTAAACACGCCCCGATGTACGCACATAATACACGCCCAGTTGGACTTTTGCAAGCCTCATTTGCATAAATACAAAAATGGTCATAACTTGGCCAAAAATGCTCGTTTTTAAAAAATAAAAACGTTACTGTAATCTACATTGCAGCGCCGATCTGCTGCAATAGCAGATAGGGGTTGCAAAATCTGGTGACAGAGCCTCTTTAAAGTGTATGTCCCGAAATTTAAAGGGGGTTTCACCTCAAAACGTAAAATTGTCCATACGTTAGTAAATCCAAAATTAAAGCAGCAACCAAGGTTTGGTAATTGTTTTCTTTGCTTACAGAGATACTGCCATTCTGCTCTTTCAATGCAGCAGCTATTTTTTGTGACAATAAGATATGCAGCCATATTGGTTGTTACTTTTAAATTAGCTTCTCAGAAACGGACAATCTACTGTTATATTATCAGCATGTTCAATCGAATGATCGTTACCATCAGATTCTTAGACTAATTTAAACAAGACTATCAATATGAAATCACTATCTATTGTAATGTTTTTGCAAAAATGTCCGCCATAACAAAAACAGAAAAATCCTAATAACCCTGTAAGTAAATTATACATAACTTGCAAACTATGGCTGTCATTCTAACTTCTGATACACTAATATATGAAAAATGTTACAATTTGGGTGGATATCCACTTTAAATTGTTGAGGTTATGCGTGTGTTGAGATGGACAAGCACAATGCTACATTTGTTTGTTAAAACTTCCATGTCTAACCATTCTTTCCACTTTGCTTCGTTACAGGTTAAATTGATTGAAAAATAAAAAAAGAAGGAGAAGTTAGCTACTTCCTCTATCAGAGACGTCGCCACCGAACTACAATTTTCACAATTTTTTTTTCTTTTTCACTTTGTTTACAAAAAATCAACATTGGGGTTCATTTACAGCGTTCCTGTCATTTCATCCAAATCTAAAAATGAGTACATCTTACACTTGCTTATTACTAATACTGTGGCTTTATTTTAGTCTTGGCTTTATTCAACCCACTCTTAGCGTCACGATCGTCTTGCTCAGCTTCTTTCCGTTGACTCCATTAGAGGGGGCGTGTACTGTGTAACGCTTCCCTAACTTCCCATAATGCATTGCGCCTCCCTGGGAGCACGCACATGCATTGTCCAATGGGCAGCCGTCCGGTACTAAAGGAGAGCCGGAGGAGAGATAGAGCAGGGAGCAAGCCCGATGCCTGCATGGACCCACCCCCAATTCCTGGAATCCGTCTTTGTACTGCTAGAGATGGATCACTCTTAACAGGCAGTGGACAGCAAATAGAAAAAAAGGGCGACACCTAGTGGCCAGCATTTTAATGAGCTTTTTCAGGCAAAAATTACTTTTTTAATAAATAAATTTAATTGCAATTTTCATAGTAGTTCCAGTGGCCATCAGGTAAGAATAAGTCTGTAGAAACTATAGTGACTATTTAAGCACTAGTTTGTCTATCTAAGGCTACGTTCACATCTGTGTTGGGTATTTCCATTGCTCTGCTCCGTCATAGGATCAGTACAATGAAAATACAGGACACACCGGTTCCACTGCGCCACGGACACCACCGTCCACTGAGGGAACCCATTAACTTGTGGCTTTACCGGAAACAATAGTGCTGTACTATTGTTTCCAGGAATTTCGTCCGGATCTGCGACGGAGGCCCCTAATGGGCCTAATTCCTAATGGACAAAAACATTTGGTCACTAATACCAGATCATGTTTCATGATCATGTTTTCTACATCAAGATCACGTAGAACAGATTAAATCAAGCTCAGCTCTGCAAACTAAGAGTGGAGAGAGAGAAGATTCTTTCCATAGGATGGACTGCCAAAGAGGACTGAAGGGGGATAATTTAAAAAAATAAAAATAAAAAAGTAGCCCCGTGAGAGCTATTATGGTGGACAACGGTACCTGTCAGACAGCTACTTCCTGTGCAAGAATGAATGCAGAAGAATATAAATATTGCTTTGATTAAAAAATATAATTAGAACTAAAAAAATATTCCAACAAGGTGTTGTCCCAACTGTACAATCCCATCTCATAAATAAGGTTTCCCATTCAAACAGCTGATCTCCACGGGTACGACTGCTGAAACCCCCAATGATTTGTTTGCTGCTATCGCTTGGGAAGCTGCAGGTGGACACTCCACCTATGACATCCATATAATCCAGGGAATAATTCTGATTGCAATATTGGAGTCGAGAAGGAACTTGTCCCTAACATGAGGAATATTGGCTCTTGCCTCATGGGGGTTGTGACTTCCTCTGGATCAACATTTCAGAATAATAGGCTGAAATGAATTGACTTCGTCTTCTTTCGAATTTATAAATTATGATGCTATGATGCTATGATAACCTAATAGGGCATATGAAAAAGGGTTGTGTATGCCCCATGTACACGGCCGTAATTTTAATCCACAATTACAGACCGTAATTGCGGTTCAAAGTACAGACCCATTCATTACTATTTCCCACGGACACCTTCCAGTATATATTCACGGAAAGGTGTCCGGGCCAAAGAAAGGCTCCGCAGAAAATAGGACGTCCTATTTTTTTATTTTATGGACTGTGCACCCATACTTTATAATGGGAGCATGGCCAGCAAATATGGGTGACTGTCAGAGGCCATCTGTAGCCGTTGTAATGTCTGTGGCTGCGGGCTGTCAGCTCCAACCTCCCCCTGACAGCCGCAGCCACGAGTGGGCAAGCACTGGCCCCAGCCTCCTCCTCAGGAGCCGCCAGCGCTCGCGTCCACTCACCTCTGCCGGATCACGTAGGGACGAACTTTACCCGTGAGTACCCTGGACTATAAGAGGGGTCCAGCCCCCTAGTTCTATGCCTGATCGTTGTTGCGTTCCCTATAGTTTGTCTATGCAATGTTCCCCTAGTGTTTCCTGCTCCCAGTGTTTCCTGTTCCTGTAACCTGTATCCTGATCTAGTGCCGTGCTTGGCTGTAGTCGTGCTGTGCTGGATACCACGCCTGTTCTGCTTCTCCACGCCTGATGTCTACCTGCTGCCTAGTTCCTGCAAAGCTACTGTCCGCGCTGCCACAGGTACCCTATATACTACAGACTCCTGTTGGCCAGCTGCATTACCGCCAAGGTGGTACGGCCCAGTGAGTCCACTGACCCTTCATGACAGCCGTAATCACATCGGCTCTGCTTTGTTGCATTACTCCAGCATGAAACAAACTGCTGCATCTCTTTCATGACAATTATGACTCAAGTGATGTAAACTGGACTTCACCCCTGGATCCCAATAATTTGTCACCATCTCAGTGTAAAGCCGATGTAACAAAGGAATTAGCCGGTTGCCTGCAGCGAATACTTCATAACGTTATAATAGAAGATATTTGGAGCCAGGTCTGCGGAGTTACGAGAGGAGAAAAAAGCCAAAGAATATTCAGCAAACAAGACAAAAAAAAATTAAATCCAGAAAGTAGGAAGTCGAATTCTCTCTGCAGTCTCTCCGGCACAAGGAAAAAAAAATTGGAAAAAATAAAATAAAATGTCAATTTACGTTGCAACTGGCATTTGCGTTCCTTTTTTTTTTAAATTTCAAACAAAGCAGAAATGTGGGCTGCCTATGGTAAAGTCACCGCTTAATGGGGCAATTAGCGCTATGCTTTATGTCATTTTCCCAGTATACATCTATTTTCTCAGGTACCGTGCGCAGAACCAGCTGTTATTTTCTGACCTTACATCAACTCGGGAAAAAGGGCACCAACTGTGCAGGAGACCTCCGCTAACACATAACTTACAACCTCGGCATCTTGTGCAAAACTAGAAGCCAATTAGTTATTTAACCCCTTAAAGGGAACAGACCTATTGTCAGACGGAACAGTATTCTATTAATCAAACCTAATTTTCTGCACATTACATTTGAATGACCTTGTAATGTACAACAACATAATAGGAAAGGGGGAGGGCGATACCACTAAACTACATACTAACACCCCTAAGGTATAATTCACACCAGGATTTCCATTACATCATACTGTATTTTCTTTTTTTTTTTTGCTGCATCATCGGGTCATCAGTAAAAAGGACAGTTTCACAGTAGCATTCACACTTTTCATTTTTTTTTTATATTATCAAAACTAGGAATGGTTTCAAAAAGAGTAAATTCTTAAAGGATGGGATTGTACAGTTCCTCTGTTATTCTACCTGAAAACGCATGACTAGCTTGACAACTGAGTGTCACCACTCCCCATGTCAGGAAGTGCTGAATGCATCAGCTACACAATTTGTAGGGACAAGCCCATTGACAAGGTGAATGTTTACGCACAGTTCTCAATTTATTCACACTGCCAGGAGGAATAACAGAAGAACAGCACAACACAACACAAAAAGCTAAGAAAAGATGCTCCAAAATCTGTCATTATGGGGAATTATTAACTACAACAGACATGTGAAGAAAGCAGACAACTTCTCTTTACTACACCACACAGGAGAACGGACAGATCTTCTATACTACACCACACAGGAGAGCTGACAGCTCCTCTATACTACACCACACAGGAGAGCTGACAGCTCCTCTATACTACACCACACAGGAGAGCTGACAGATCCTCTATACTACACCACACAGGAGAGCTGACAGATCCTCTATACTACACCACACAGGAGAACTGACAGCTCCTCTATACTACACCACACAGGAGAGCCGACAGCTCCTCTATATTACAGCACACAGGAGAGCCGACAGCTCCTCTATACTACACCACACAGGAGAGCTGACAGACCCTCTATACTACATCACACAGGAGAGCTGACAGATCCTCTATACTACACCACACAGGAGAGCCGACAGCTCCTCTATACTACACCACACAGGAGAGCTGACAGCTCCTCTATACTACACCACACAGGAGAACTGACAGCTCCTCTATACTACACCACACAGGAGAACCGACAGCTCCTCTATACTACACCACACAGGAGAGCCGACAGCTCCTCTATACTACACCACACAGGAGAGCCGACAGCTCCTCTATACTACACCACACAGGAGAGCCGACAGCTCCTCTATACTACACCACACAGGAGAGCCGACAGCTCCTCTATACTACACCACACAGGAGAGCTGACAGCTCCTCTATACTACACCACACAGGAGAGCTGACAGCTCCTCTATACTACACCACACAGAAGAACTGACAGCTCCTCTATACTACACCACACAGGAGAACTGACAGCTCCTCTATACTACACCACACAGGAGAGCTGACCGCTCCTCTATACTACACCACACAGGAGAGCTGACAGCTCCACTATACTACACCACACAGGAGAACTGACAGATCCTCTATACTACAACACCACACAGGAGAACTGACAGCTCCTCTATACTATACCACACAGGAGAGCTGACAGATCCTCTATACTACACCACACAGGCGAGCTGACAGATCCTCTATACTACACCACACAGGAGAGCTGACAGATCCTCCATACTACACCACACAGGAGAACTCACAGATCCTCAATACTACACCACACAGGAGAGCTGCCAGGTCCTCTATACTACACCACACAGGAGAACTGACAGCTCCTCTATACTACACCACACAGGAGAACTGACAGCTCCTCTATACTACACCACACAGGAGAACTGACAGCTCCTTTATACTACACCACACAGGAGAACTGACAGCTCCTCTATACTACACCACACAGGAGAGCTGACAGCTCCTCTATACTACACCGCACAGGAGAGCTGACAGATCCTCCATACTACACCACACAGGAGAGCTGACAGATCCTCCATACTACACCACACAGGAGAACTCACAGATCCTCAATACTACACCACACAGGAGAGCTGCCAGGTCCTCTATACTACACCACACAGGAGAACTGACAGCTCCTTTATACTACACCACACAGGAGAGCTGACAGCTCCTCTATACTACACCACACAGGAGAACTCACAGATCCTCAATACTACACCACACAGGAGAGCTGACAGATCCTGTATACTACACCACACAGGAGAGCTGACAGATCCTCTATACTACACCACACAGGAGAATTGACAGATTCTCTATACTACACCACACAGGAGAGCTGACAGATCCTCTATACTACACCACACAGGAGAATTGACAGCTCCTCTATACTACACCACACAGGAGAGCTGACAGCTCCTCTATACTACACCACACAGGAGAACTCACAGATCCTCAATACTACACCACACAGGAGAGCTGACAGATCCTGTATACTACACCACACAGGAGAGCTGACAGATCCTCTATACTACACCACACAGGAGAATTGACAGATTCTCTATACTACACCACACAGGAGAATTGACAGATTCTCTATACTACACCACACAGGAGAGCTGACAGATCCTCTATACTACACCACACAGGAGAATTGACAGCTCCTCTATACTACACCACACAGGAGAGCTGACAGCTCCTCTATACTACACCACACAGGAGAACTGACAGCTCCTCTATACTACACCAGACAGGAGAGCTGACAGATCCTCTATACTACACCACATAGGAGAGCTGACAGCTCCTCTATACTACACCACACAGCAGAGCTGACAGCTCCTCTATACTACACCACACAGGAGAGCTGACAGCTCCTCTATACTACACCACACAGGAGAGCTGACAGCTCCTCTATACTACACCAGACAGGAGAGCTGACAGATCCTCTATACTACACCACATAGGAGAGCTGACAGCTCCTCTATACTACACCACACAGCAGAGCTGACAGCTCCTCTATACTACACCACACAGGAGATCTGAACACTCCTCTATACTACACCACACAGGAGAGCTGACAGATCCTCTATACTACACCACATAGGAGAGCTAACAGCTCCTCTATACTACACCACACAGGAGAGCTGACAGCTCCTCTATACTACACCACACAGGAGAGATTACAGCTCCTCTATACTACACCACACAGGAGAGCTGACAGCTCCTCTATACTACACCACACAATCAAAGAATTAAGGATCTCTTTAGAAAAAGGAATTTGATATTCAAAGATGGACATCCCCTTTAAAGCTTCACTCCTGTTATTTGCTTAAGTAAAAAAATAAATAATTAAAACCATTTCGATAGATCAAAAAACATGAATTTTGTGGGGCATGTGTGATCCAAATAAAACTGATTTCTGAACCTTGCCTACAAGGAAAGATCACTCAGCAGATTCAAGATACTGTGGCAACTGTGAAACTACAAGTCCCAGTCGAACGTAAATAACTGTAAGCATTGACTGCGTCAAGTGTCACCGGATTTACGGAATTGGCTGCCCACAGGTTAATCGGATAAACAAAAAGACGACAAATTGGTAGAGTATTGCAGGTAATAATTATTGATCAGGTGCAGGAAGTGGTGGCAAAAAAAAAAAAAAAAAAGTTAAAACAATTAAAGAGGGAAATAAAGCAATTTTCCATTTATCAATCAATTTGTTTTTAGCAACAACCTGCTTTTCCTGGGTAGCGGGATCGAGGCGCAGTGTGCATTTCAAATAGCGAGGAACCCCTGGGGAACGCGATCAATTGAGCAACACAGCTGCAGAGACTGTCGCACAAACGTTCTTAAAGTAACAACAGTCATAATCTTAATGCATTCTCGCAGTTAACAAATTGCTGCTACGTACAGAATAATCTAAAAGCTACAAACAAGCTTAACCCTTTAGTAACTGTAACACTAGCAAACCACAAAAAAAATCCATCTCATGAATTCACATTTTTCTTTCCTGTCTATACATAAAATCGATCCCAGTAATAATGAACATAACTAATATACTGCAATAAATAATTAGCATCCAATGTATGGCGTCCACGAACATTATAGGAGATTGGATCAGTTGATCGCCCCAGGTCCAATTTCTGGTACCACCATCAAATAGCCGATTTTGCCAGGGGAAGCCACGCCCGACGAGACATTTCCACTACAGTGACCGTAAAAGTATTACAAAACGCGAAAAGGTTACTAAATATTGAAATCTTCAACTTTTATCGAACACGTATTTGCACACAGTCGGTGCCGTAATTACGGACAAGATTCGAGAACACGTTCTATATTTTACGAATGGACACCCATCAGTAATAATATGTAAAGTGTCCGTAGCCCATAGAAATGAATCGGTCCGTAATTACGGATGAAAAATATGGTCGTGTGCATGGAGCCTTAGGTGGAGAATACACGGAGCGACTGAAACCACACCCATATGTGGTGGCGAATGGCCTCATGATTTCGCCATTATTCGTGGAACAATTTGCCACATGTGGTGGCGTGGTTTTGGCAACGTGCGGCTGGCGCTCCATGTGCTCTCGCCTCAATGAATTCGGTATGCCAGGAGTTTGCATTACTGATAAAATGTGGAGAATTACGTGTGACAGTATTAAGGCAAAGTTCACACTTGTGTTGTATAATCCGTTTTCAGACCAGAATAAGGATAAAACGGAACTGTTAAAAATTACATTGAAATCAATGGGATTTTTAAATCGCATCCGTTTGCGTCCGTCATGTTAGTCATCCGTTTTCTGGCTGAGATAAAAGTGCAGAGTACCGGAATTTTATTCCATTCAAAAATACGGATGTCTAACGAATGGGTTATTTTTATCATTGGGGTCTCTGTAAAACGGATACAAACTTATTGTACTCCGTTTGCATCCGCTATTTTGATTTCAATGGGTTTTTTAACAGATCCGTTTTTATCCTTATTCTGATCAGAGTACCGGCTTATACAACGCAAGTGTGAACTTAGCCTAAGCGTCTCATCTGAATTACAATGGTGTATTAAGCTTCAGTCTCAAGCACCAGGTCGGCTCTCAGGATCTTCAGAACTCTTCTTATTAAATTAATCTTCGAGCTGCCACAAATCACTTTAATCCATCCTGATTGCGCTGGCATAAAAATACGGCTCAGAGCAGAAGAGGGAAATCTTTTGATTAAAACAAAAAGTGTTGTTTTACCCCCAGGGATGACTTAGCCAGTCTTTATATGACGGAGACACAAAGGGGACATCTGTTCGCTGAACGCCATGACACCTGCACCCAAAATAACAGCCATCTAAGGATCTGTTAACATTTGCGTGGCGACTTCCACTTCTAAAACAGAAGCCATGACGGAGTGCCGGATCCACCTGCGTGCCTGATGGACCCCATTGGCTTACAATTGGGACCTTCATGGTTTCTGCCATTGCAGCGCTATTCTTCCGGTCAAATCTGACGCAATTTGCGACGGAAGCTCCAAACTATCACTATGATGTCCTATTAAGATAAAGACATGAGGATGATACATTAACCCTAGAGTTAGACTAGTGCGTGCAATTATATCCTGTAAATGGCCCCTCAAACGCTAAACGGGGACTGAAGACAAAGCACTTCCGGAGTCTGTGGGGGTCACATGATCTCAGAAAGCAGCTATAAATCAGACTTTCTTAAAGGGCATGTGCTATCCGGACAACTCCTTCCCAAATGTCTCACTGGGGCATTATGACATCAGAGGAGGATCCCCACTTTGGATCAACCTCTATAAGCCGGGATATACAGCCATTACAAAGAGCGGCTCCAGCTTTGGAGGAATCGGCGCAACCATCACAGTCGCCTATTCTGCTGCGGCGGAAACATGCGGGCATTCGTTGCTTCCCTGTGCTCATGGCAAGGTATTTCAGCTGCTGCTAGGACAATCCTTTTAAGTCTATGATACGTCCTCTGGCCTTTTAATACTCTATTTGTCGATTTCTAAAAATTGGTATTTCCTAAATATCCAAAAAATGACAAGCTGCAATGGCAGCCAATCCAGTGCTGGTACTTATAAATGGTATGGAGAACTTCAACACCTGTCCTACTATATATTATTATTCGGTGTCAATCAGTGACTTCATGAAACAGGAGGCTCAGTATGAACAGTGTTACAGGTCCTGCTCAGACAGTAGAGGGATCGATATTGTTCCTGCGATGCATGGAATTGTGGTAGGCAGGAAAATACTAGATAGATGCTATCGAGGGGCTTCCTGAAATAGCTTTGACATACAGCAGGGTGAGAGACCCCCTGTGTCATGATTCTTTATACAGCATTTTATCACCCGGGTTATGATCTCCGTGCTAGAGGAGGTGTGATTTACTTAAATCTTCCTTTATTGCTAGTTCTCTGGCCCTGACCTTCATTTCGGATGCACACCAGGAGCTTGTGTTTCAGTGATGATCTGCAGTGTAAAGCTACGGAGGTGCCATCTTCAGCTCGCGCTATGACTTGAAAAAGACCCCAAGGGGGTTTAAATGGGTCACTGCAGCAGCACTCAACGCTAGTCTGGGATACGAACACATTTAAAAGCAGCATGAGAGGAATGCGGTACAGGGAGGGAGCGATAAAAAGGAAAAGCGGCGAAACGCGCAGCAGCACGCCGTCCCTCCGCACTCTACCACCTCATTGATTTCATCTGAACAGGAGCAAGGGCCTGGGATTGCTATGGCTTAACCTATATTTTGGTTGAAAGACTCCCCCCCCACCCCCTTCGCTTTGGCGAACTACGTGCCAGATTCCGACGTTGAGAATTTAATTACGAGCCGTAGAATGAGTCTTCTACATTTTAGAGACACTTAAACCTCATTCTTTTTCCGTAATAGTGATAGCGAATGCCTTCAAGATGCCGATACAGTGACAATCTGAGGTTTACGGGGAGCGGAGGGAGGATGCACCTGCTGAAACCGTTTTCTCCAACCACAAACAGCGCTGAGTCTGTTTTACGAGCGTGCGGCTGATATTCTCATACTGGCACACACAGAAATCCCATTCTGGAAATGTGATCCTAAATACTAATTCCTTGAAGGGCTATCCCAGTTTTATGTAAAGAAAGTTTAATCCTTGTATCATAAAAAGCTCTGCAACTTTCTAATATACTGGGTGTTTTAATTCCTCAGTCTGAAGATCTCTGCATGCCATCAGTGAATGGAAACATTCTTGTTTACATCCGGAGGCTGATAACCAGCTGAGAGGTGGTTAAATTGTCTAGGGGTAAGGCTTCGTTCATATCTGCGTCAGGGTTTCGCTCATGGGTTCCGTCAGACCTTTCCGTTCGGACTACGCTATGGATTCCGCCCAAAAAAACGGAAACCTTACGGAACGGAGACAAACGGAAACCATTAGCAACGGAAGCATTACCATTGAAATTAATGCTATGGTTTCCGTTTGGTTTTGATTCATGGGTTCCCCTGACGGAAAGGTCTGACAGAACTCATGAACGGAACCCCGACGCAGATGTGAACGAAGCCTAATCCTGATCGTTTGCTAAAATGTACTAGTGGATACATTAAATAAAGTAGCTTGGAGTCCAGCTTAGTGCAACACTCTAAGGCTATGTTCACACAGCAGATTTTGCTTGTTCGGGTCCCGCCGAAAAATTATTCTTGCCATCAGCAGGAAGATTCCAACTCCCATTCGCTTCAATGGGAGGTGGAATCTTGATTTGAAAAAAATCAGCTAGCGGGAAAAAGAGGCATCCGACTCCCATTGAAACGAATGGGAGGATGAATTTTGCGGTGGAACCCAGCGCAAAAAAATTCCACCGGGTAAACAGCCTTAAACCGCAGCTCCATGGAAAGAAAGGGTTGCGATCATCGCACTAGTTCAATGTAGTAGCGATATTGTGGCTGATCCATTCCCATGGGGTTAGATTCATTGCTCGTATACAATGCAGTAATGTCCTTTTTGTAATAATCGCAAATCACAAGCAATCTTTTTCCCGACAGGGGTCTATTAAAATCGCACGCGATTTCATTTTACACGATCAGATTACTTTTAACTTAAAAAAGAAGACTACTTCCCTAAATGATAGAAAATGGAAGAAACGTGAGTTTCTGAGACACGATATTGAATTTCCCAGGCCAGAATACAATTGGAAGAATCATTTGCCCACTATTTTCTTAAAGGGGCTTTTGAGAATTTAAAAAAAAAAAACATGGTTGCCTTCTTCAAAAAACAGCACCACCCCTGTCCACAGGTTATACGTGGTATTGCAGCTTAGTCTCTGTTACTTTAATATAGCAGAGCTGCAATACCGGATATAACCCACGGACAGGTGTGGTGCGGTTTCTAGTAGCCATGTTTTTCCAATCCTGGACAACCCCCTTTAAAATCTGAAATGTCTTAATTCACAAAAGCACATTAGTGGCCGGCACACCGGTTCAAGACCCAATATAACTCCAGTCAGGTGAAAAAAAACTTGTTTCCACGTTTACCCAGCCATTCCAAAACTCCTGGTTAGGTTGGACTCACACAGGACGGAATTGCTGCGGATCTTCCCGATTTTACTGTGGATTTCACTCCTCCTACATTGGAAAGGTGAAAATCTGCAGTGAGCATCCAGAACAGAATGAGCGTGCTGCGGTTTTGAAAAAAATGCAACATGCTCTAATTTCCGTCCGGAAAAGGTTCAGCAGCACGTGGATGAAATTTACTCAAACCTCATCCACATGGTTGTTACTGTGATCCACTACAGATTTTCCGTACTGTGTGAATCCAGCCTTAAAAGGGATTTCAGCTTTGGAAAATCACTTTCGGTTAGAAGTTGAATTCCCAAAATAAGGTAATCACGGGGTACCCAGCTGCGGGGACCCCATCATCCAGCTATAATCTTTGGGGAAACTGCCTGCAACTAATCAATCCCACTGCAGCGCCTCCACAGGGGAAATAAAGCATTACAAGCTATCCAATGTGTTGGGTCCTCCAGAGATTGTGACACACTTTGCTCTTCATTCCGGCTAATTGATGGCACTTGAGTTACTTCCCCCCACAGGTTGTGTGTGGTATTGCAACTCAGCCTTATTCTCTTTAACGAAACTGAGCTGCAATATGAGACATCTCATGGACCATTGTGGCGCTGTTATTGATAAATCAGCCATGTTCTTCTAATCCTGGACAATCCTTTGAACCCAGTATTCCCTAATAGGGTATTTGAAACAAAAATTCCTAAGCCGGACAACCTCTTTAATCCATAATATGGTAGCAGGGAATGGATCATTGCATAACAAAGCAAATTTGTAAGAAGGCTGGGTGACAACCCCTGTGGGACCTTTAATGGCGGCCACATTGGTTATTAACCAACTTTTACAGAAACAGATAAACGAATCAAAAAGCTCAATAGAATTTTTAAACAACTTGACAGAAAAGGACGACTTAAGATTTTGGGGTTTTAGTGGGATTTTTTAAAGGGAACTGGTCAGATTAAACAGTCAAGTGGGCGATTTCACTCAATGATTGACAGCCCTCCCTGTATGAGTGTGTATGCAGAAATAGCTATCAATCACTCAGTAGGGCCGCCAGTGGACTCATAAGCCCAGCGATCGCAGGGATTTTGAGCAATAACTTACTGGTTATCTTACATTTTCTCTTACAACCTATATATCAATCTGCTCAGCTCGTCCTGCTCTATAGCATGCTGCCCGCAGATCAAACAGTGACAGGTTCCCTTTAAAAAAATAAATAATTCCCCTAGTCATTTGCAGAGCTGAAATACAGCAGTCAAAGATATCATTAAGATTACACATCAAGGCAGACACAATATCTCTATCCTTATGTGTTTCTGAAATCAGAAATAACTGGAGCGTGGTCATTGCTCTCGACAAGACGTTTGCGACACTTGTGCGAGTTGTTAAGCGTCCCGTATTTTGCTGGATATCGTCTCCTGCCTTTCGCATATAAGCCGGCGTGTATTTATAATAGGGCTTCTGATTATGTAACGCCATCATAAATTAAGAAAAGTACATAAGTGAAAAAAAATAAGCCCCCGACAAACTCTTAAAATCACAGCCTTCTGCGGAGGAGACTTGGGGCTCTGCCAGAAATCTAATTGGCTAAATATTCCAGTTACCGGAGCGCTGCTCGCATCGTTGTGATTAGATCAACATCATCTATGGCTGCACGTGGATTTCTATATTGATGGAGATATATATTTTATCCGAGCTCCTCTCCTACAACAGCTGCTAATGACACGGATTGATATCTCATTCACAGAGAGTAGAGTTGCTGGATTGTGCCGTGTCGGCCATGGACGAGAGCAGGAAAACAGACTGTATATGTGACTGTATATGTCCTATGTTATGATCTTGTATAACAATGTAGTACAACTAAACGCATTAACGCAGTAATTTTTCCATTGAATGATTCCTCCATAACATTGTTTACAGTTTGACATTGGGAGTGGGATAACTACAGTGGTGCACGCAGGGGGGGTTTAAAGTTTCCTGTAACCCCCCCTTGATACCATGACTGGGAGGGCCCTCTATTGGACTCCATTGACCGTGCTGGCATTGCAAGGGAACTATCAGTTCCCTTACGCGGCCCTTTTCTTGTGACATCATCAGAAGACATAAGGCTTGCATCGTTGAAGGACGATGTGAGAAGGGGGACAGGCGAGTTTGGCACAATCTACATCTGTGGCACGAAGAGCGCACTGTGTGGCACTATAGCACCATCTACAGGGGGCACCGAGTGTGGCACTATCTACATGGGGCACCGAGTGTGGCACTATCTACATGGGGCACCGAGTGTGGCACTATCTATGCTGGTTTATACGTTTTTACACTAGTATTGGTCAGCACATATCCACTAGCCTAGCCTTTTATATTAGAACTTGTAATATAAAGGGCTTAGCTGGAGGATATGTGCTGACCAATAGTCCTAGCGTAAAAACCAAAGGGGAGCAGGAGCGTGGCAAAATTAACTTGGTTTAAAAACTATGGAATATTTGGGAAACCCCCTTTAAAAAGCCTGTGTTTGCCCCTGAACTCTACGTAGAATATAACATCGATGATTTTAGTTGCCAATTCCACCACGAAAATCAGTGACAATTAACCACATGGATTTTTTTTTTTCTTTTTGAATGTCTCTGAATGAGTCCAGAGGGTGGAGCTTCAGTGAGGGCTTTGACCAATCACATTTTCTGTTTCTCACAAGAGTATGTGTAGAAAAGGCTGCTAAATTATGTATTCTAATAAGGCCGGACTTAGGCAGAACCTCAAATGAATATTCATGAGCCACCATATTGATTATGATACAATCTACAAGGATTGATCCGAATACATAAAATAAATGAATATTTAGGTGACTTTTTAAGTTCTATTCACCCTTCTCTCCGGCATTTTGGTAAAGCTATTCCTCCATCTCCTTAGTTGACATACAGTACATGCATTTCTGAATCTGCCATTGTTAGGATTTATGAATTTTTCTTACAGCTTCACTTTGTTCTAAAGAAAAATTCAACTCCATTCAACTGTAAAAAAAAAAAATACTAAAAAAAACGAACAAAAACAAACAGTTTTTCTTGATCAATATGAAGCGTGCCGTACCTGCACTGATGTGACCAGGCAAAGACAACTCGGGTCAAAGGCAATAAAATGTCTAAATCTGGCTTTTAAAACAGAGGCAGCTGTCTTCTCCAATGTCATTAAATGACATCACACTTTTAATAAATGAAATCAATGAGCGCGTCGAAGGAACAAAATTATTAACTCAGCGACTTGATATTTAACTTTCGGCAGAAACCAAGCAACTTTGGGTTATTTTTCTTAATCAATCACACGAAAGGTCTTCGGTTGCTGTAGCATTTTGCTTCTTTCGGTGTCATTTATAAAAGACAACCACTGCTCTCGGCTAATCCATAAACCGAGCTGAACGGACAGAGAGAAGAGGTGAAGAAATGATGGTGGGAAAGCCGGCAAAGGACAGAACGAAGGGGAGCCCGTAAAGGAGGACATAGGCTTCGTTCACAAATCCGTCAGAACTCTATTCTGACGTTCTGTCTGAGCTTTCTGTCAGAATGGAGCCCTGACTGAAACAAACGGAAACCGTACGTTTCCATCACCATTGATTTCAATGGTGACGAATCCGGTGCGAATGGTTTCAGTTTGTCTCGGTTGTGCAAGGGTTCCGTCGTTTTGACAGAATCAGTACCGTAGTCAACGGGACCCTGACGCAGATGTGAACGAAGCCTTAACCATTCATTAGTGTGAGCCCATATTACTATTATTTTAATTAAAGGGGTTCTCCACATAAAGAACATTGCAGCACGTCACATCAATTGGAACGTCTCGGAAATCCAGTTTCTTCAGCTGTAAATCCTTCAAGCCAATTCTGACTCTTGGAGACCGTATGAATGGTGTTTCTCCAGGTTCTCAATAACATCTGCACAATTTCATCAAATTTGGCTCAGTAAGGATGGTGTTAAGCAAACATTACATATTTAAGGGGATAAAAAAAAAAAAGTCAACCAACACTCCAAGGAAGAGGGACTGGGTCTATTGTTTGGATCCGTGCGAGTCCCATCAAAAATACATTTATGACAAATCAGATCGATGTTTATTTATGGAATATCACCTTTAATTAAACTCAAGATTTTAGTTTATTATTCTTTTATTTTTTTTCTCTAAATTTAAAAAAAATCTAAATTATATACCATTCATACTTCTTGCAATACAAAAAAAAATAATAATAAGTTGTGATAACGATCAACTTCAGGAGTAGCTGCCGAAAGGATAAAAACACTGAATTTGCCAGAATTAGATTTCACCATTAGATTTAACTGATAAGCAGAATTCATTCTATTACACATAAATAACTGCATCATCTGTATAAAAAGAAAAACAAAAGGGTTTGGTCAAGTTATAGATGTTAAAGTGCATTTTACCCTTTAAAAAAAAAATACCTGGGAATACGGTAAGGTCAATAATTTGCCCTCCTATATAGATAACCGTTGGCTGCGCGATCGTTCAGGCGACAGCTATTCCTACCGACTCCTCATACACATACATGCTCGACCAAGCGTGCTTTTGTTTTTTTAGGGAGACAGTTGCTGCCAGACTTCTCTGCCAGGGGTTTATCTAATAACGAACAAAAGGATCGGGGATGCTGAAATTCAATGTGCCCGACCCTTCTCCCCTAACATATGCCGTGGGGGGAAAGTCAAAACACCACCATACACAGATGGTCGGCCGGTCCCGCCGAAATCTAAAGTGAATAGGGTTGTCCCTACTCTCCCCACACAGGATGTTGGATTTCGGCATGCCAGATCTTTTGTTCCCACGGGAGATAAGCCGGAGGGGTCTGACAGACTATGGCGGATCACTGGTTTTCCCAGTAGCGAGATACTATGTGATCAGCTTGAGTGCCGCTTCTAACAAAAAGGGAATGTAAAACCCAGGGCACGTTAACTTTATTTACTGTACACTATGGACATCTACGGATTTCACTAGGAGTCTTTTTCTGCGAAGTTCTGCTCCCAATCAAGTGGGGTCCTACCAACTAATCCCTCCGTGATCAACAAATCAGAAAAGGATCCAGGACAAGTAGACAATCCGTTTAATGGTAAAGCTGGCCATACACGAGTCAGTAGTTTGTAAAAGGAACGCAAACTATTGTCCACTATGGCCAATGGCGGACATCTGGCGAACCGAAATTGTGATCAGCCAGGTTGGAACGTTTCGTCCACGGTCGGTCAAAACTAGATGTATATGGCATTATTGGTCAAATTCGGCGGATCATTTGCCACTTGGCAAAAGCCAAATGGAGTTTGTTTGTTTTTTTTAAAACGGACTCCCCGATTGGCTAGTTTAGTCTCTACTGTTGCTGTTGGGATCACACAGATGATTGATCGCCCACATTGTGGACTATTATTATCTAATGTGTGTGGTTGGCTTAACTAAAAAAAAGTACAATGACTAGGGCAGTGCGCCGCACAGGGTTTATACCTTTCCATGTACATCCTGTGTTTTCTTCTTTGTATTCTGAATTTCACATACTTATTAACGTGTAAATGTATTAAATCTCATCATTATTTATCCACAGTTTATATATTTTTTTTATTCCGTGGGAGTCTTTAGACCTTCACATTCTCTGCACAGTGATCTATTCTACTGACGGAGTCCTGATCGTTAAACAAATAAAAACAAAGGAAGACGAGTCGAGGATGTAGTGATTTTCACCTGTCAGACAGTAAATAACTCCATAAAACACTATTTATGACCATTAGACGAGCCCCGGGATCTCTGATACATATATTGATTACCCCTTAAATTATAGGCAGCGAAAAGGTTTCAATCAAAGCAAAGAACTGGTGCAGCAACCGAGTATCTTTTTGGTTTAAAGTCTCCTTCCCACACACTTTTTTTTTTGCCTTTGAAGTGTTTTTTGGTGGCGCTTTTTTTTATTGAATGCCTTTTTGTACATGTGTTGAAGTTCTATTGAGAAACCTATGGAGAAAAAAGCCGTACGTAGAGCATGTTATGTTTTGCTAAAAGTGCCACTGACCCAAAAAATGCTACTAAACCACCCAAAAAACTTACCGCTTTGTATGTAGGTTTCTCATATTTCTCTACAGACTTTAAACTAACATCTGTCCACAGTGTTTTTACTTATAGGTGAAACAACAGGTTGGTAGGAGTTCAACCAATATCCAGAAACATATTTGGGAAATAAATTATTAGCAATTTCCAAATATTTTTTTTTTTTTTTAGATTAACTCGATGAGATCCTGCAATGCTGTGTAGAAAATAAAGTGGGTCGGTCATCATATGGCTGGGTTCCCATGTAGCGTAAACGCTGCGGAATTACCGCAACAGAATTGTGTACGGAAATCCCTCAGCGTTTACAGTAGCAGCAAAGTGGATGAGATTTAGAAAATCTCATGCCCACGCTGCTGGAAAAAAACCTGCAGCGTAAACATTAACAAATTGACCTGCGGTGCGGAATAAAATTCTGCAGCATGTCCATTTATGCTTCGTTTTTGTGATTTTCCGTTGCGGGTTTTCCCCATTGAATTCAATAGAAATGCAAATCTCGCAAAAGAAAGAAAGCCCAGTGACTCACCAAAGTTACCAAAATATTGGAGAGTTTCTCTAAACCCATGATTCCCCGGGCAGGTAAGATCGCCATTGTCAGAATGATGGTTCTCCCCGTTATACTGTATATATTCCGTACTGTGGTAATACCAGTTGCAAATACTTTCCTGGCCAAACTCCAAAGAATCGCTACAAATTTTATTTGGGCTGGGAAAAAGCCTCAAATAAGATTTACTACTATGGTTAGACCTTGGGCATCCGGGGGCATGGGAGGTTCCCGATGTCACAAAATATTATTATTCCACAATTCTCACTCATCTAAAACAATGGGAGGATAGACCATAATAAACTTCGATGGGTGGAAATTAAGGCTATGTTCACACGGGGTATTTTGCCGAGTTTTTTGACGCGGAAACCGCGTCGCAAAACTCGGCAGAAACGGCCCGAGAACGCCTCCCATTGATTTCAATGGGAGGCGTCGGCGTCTTTTTCCCGCGAGCAGTAAAACTGCCTCGCGGGAAAAAGAAGCGACATGCCCTATCTTCGGGCGCTTCCGCCTCTGACCTCCCATTGACTTCAATGGGAGGCAGGAGAAAGCGTATATCTCGCTGTTTTATGCCCGCGGCGCTCAATGGCCGCGGGCGAAAAACGGCGCGATAATTGCCGCGAAAATCGGCGTGCAGGGAGAGGAATATCTGCCTCAAAGTTCCAAACGGAATTTTGAGGCAGATATTCCTCCCCCAAAATACTCCGTGTGAACATAGCCTTAGAGTGGCCGCTGGGTTTCCTCTCATCTGTCTCTTGTCACAATATAGCAAAAAAGTTACACATATTTGATATCGCCGCGTCCGTAACGACCCCGACTATAAAGTTATTACATAACTTAACTCGCATGGTGAACGCCGTAAAAAATAAAATAAAAAACAAATTGCGATTTTCTGTTAATCCTGACTTAAAAAGTGATCAAAAAGTCGCATCTACTCTAAAATGATACCAATAAAAACTACAAGTTGTCCCGCAAAAAAAAAAGGCCTCATACAACTGCATCGGCGGAACAATAAAAAAAAAAAGTTACGGCTCTTCAAATATGGAGACACAAAAACAAATAATTTTGAAAAAAAAAGTGTTTTTACTGTATAACAGTAGTAAAACAAACAAAATCTATACAAATTTAGTATCTTTGCAATCGTAACAAATCGCTGAATAAAGTTAGTGTTATTTATACCACACGGTAAACGGCGTAGATTTAGGAAGCAAAAAAGAGTGGCAAGATTTCAGGTTTTCTTCTATCCCCACCAAAAAAAAGTTAATAAAAGTTAATCAATAAATTATATGTACCCCAAAATGGTGCTATTAAAAAATACAACTTGTCCCGCAAAAAACAAGACCTTTAACAGCTATGTCGACGCAAAAATAAAAAAAAAGTTATAGCTCTTCGAATGGGACGATGGAAAAACGTAAAAAATGGCTTGGTCATTAGGGCCCAGAATGCAAGCAGGGGGAAGGGGTTAAAGAGACTGTCACCACATTATAAGTGCCCTGTCTCCTACATAAGGAGATCGGCGCTATAATGTAGGTGACAGCAGTGCTTTTTATTAAAAAAAACTATCTTTTTTCACCACTTTATTAGCGATTTTAGCTTTATGCTAATGAGTTTCTCAATGGACAACTGGGCGTGTTTTACTATTGACCAAGTGGGCGTTGTACAGAGGAGTGTATGACGCTGACCAATCAGCGTCATGAACTCCTCTCCATTCATTTAGTCAGCGCATAGGGATCCTGTTAGATCCTTATGTGCTGTCTTTGGCTGGATTCACACGAGCATGTTACGTCCGTAATGGACGGAACGTATTTCGGCCGCAAGTCCCGGACCGAACACACTGCAGAGCCGGGCTCCTAGCATCATAGTTATGTACGATGCTAGGAGTCCCTGCCTCTCCGTGGAACTACTGTCCCGTACTGAAAACATGATTACAGTACGGGACAGTTGTCCGGCAGCGAGGCAGGGACTCCTATGATCCAGTCGCTAAATGCAGTCGGGCAGCTCTGTTGGCAGTGTTTGGCAGACACACATCAAGATTGGGCAGCCCCTTTTTAGATAGTGCCACAGTGCCCTCTGTGGATGCTGCCGCGGTGCCCTCTGTGGATGCTGCCGCGGTGCAGTCTCCATAGATGCTGCCATGGTGCCCTCTCCGCAGATGCTGCCACAGTGCCCTCTCCGCAGATGCTGCCACAGTGCCCTCTCCGCAGATGCTGCCACAGTGCCCTCCGGGGTTTGCCCAGAGCTGGAGTCCCGGAGCAGAGCCGCTTCTAGAACTCTGCCTGGGATTCCAGCTCTGCTCCTGACATCACTGTCCATATATGGAAAGAGATGTCAGGGGCAACCCCAGAGCTGGAGTCCCGGGCAGAGCGCTAGTAGGCTCTTCCTGGGACTCCAGCTGTGGTCCTGACATCACTGGGACTCCTGCTCTAGGGAATTCCACAGAGTCCCGGAGCAGAGCCTGTACTAGGGCTCTGCTCGGGACTCTTCTCTGGGGAAGACCCTGACACACTGTCCATATATGGACAGCGATGTCAGAGAATGCCACAGAGTCTGGGAGCAGAGCCTGTACTAGCGCTCTGCTCGGGACTCCGCTCTGGCGAAGACCCTGACACACTGTCCATATATGGACAGCGATGTCAGGGAATTCCACAGAGTCCCGGAGCAGAGCCGATACTAGCGCTCTGCACGGGACTCCGGCTCTGGGGAAGCCCCAGACATCGCTGTTCATATGTGGACAGCGATGTCAGGGAATTCCAGAGTCTAGAGGCTCTGTGTCCCGCAGGCCGCAGAGGACAGCCCCAGGGGCCGCGTGCTTGAGACCCCTGGTCTAGGGTTTATTTTGCGCAGTGTTGTGAAACGGCTTTGTGTGTTTGAAGACAATAAAAGTTGGTTGCGGCAAGTTTCAAACCAAATTCATTCTGTTAGAGTGAACGTATACAAGCGTGCCATCCATCTTGACCCCGGAAATGGCAATCCTGTGCGCTAACTTACCCCAAGTTGTTACAACGCGTATACTGCACGGAGTACGATGCTAATACTTTTCAGTCCCCATATAGCCCCTTTCAGGCTAATCCTGTGAACATGTTATAAATGTCTTAAGCTACATTCACACGAGCGTGTCCAATTAGCGTGCGAAAAAAACAGGCCGTATTTCCTGCATTCCATGTCCGTGTGATATGCGTTTTTCACGTCCGTGCAAACACTTATTTTTTGCCTTTTTCATATTTCTCTGCATTTCTTTGTAACGGATGCGTGAAACACGGACAGCACACGGATGTCGTCCGTGTGCTGTCCGTGTTTTTCACGCACCCATAGACCTCAATGGGTGACAAGGTCCGTAAAAACAGACCAATATAGGGCATACCGTGAGATTCCCGCAGCGGACACACGCTCGTCTGAGTGAGCCCTTAGATGGGAATAACCCTTTGATAGAATATTTTTGAAAGTCATTCTGACATTGGAGAACATGTGCTTTAAGTTTCCTCACGAAATTCAAAATCTTTTCTGCCGAGAGAAAAAAATAAAGTCGTTCTTTAAACCATAACCGTAAAGATTAGCGGATAAAACAAACCTCTAAATGGAATTCCAGCACAAGCTATAAAAATAACAAAAATACCTTTTCGTACTGGTAGAAAGGTTACCCCCTATAAACATTCAACCTCTTTTCTAAATGAAACAATATTTCTGGTGCGGTGTGATACATAACAGCTTCTTTGATTTTCACGGTTACCTTGTTCCTTGGCAACAAAATATTCAGGTCAGATATTTTAATGTGTTCTAACGGAATATCTTCCGATATATATTTCTCAAGTCCACATTTACCGTATATTAATGTCACAATTAGATTAATATATATCTTTATAACTGAACCTAATGTTTTGCCAAGTACAAGAGGCAATGTTCCATTTCTCTTACACACACATATGTATATAATCTGCCGAGAGTTTTGGACTCATTTACCTAATGAGTACACCTCACATCTGATTTTTGGGGGTCAGACTCTCGGCACCCACGCACTGGAGCACTAAGTGTTTCGTTGTTTACTCAGGCACAGCGTTGTACATTTGGTTGTAGCTGTGCCTGGTACTGCAGCACTTCAATGGGACTGAGCTTCTGTGAGCTGCAGTACCAGGGACAGCCACAAACTAATGCACCAAATGCCACAACCAAATGGGCCCGCAACTGAGCCAGGCCCCAAAAAGGGTAACTAAACAAAATCGACAAACTTCTGACATGTCAGAAGTTTTGATTGGTGGGGGTCCGAGCACTGAGACCACGACCAATCGCTAAAATTAAGCGTCACAATAGCTTGTGTGAGCGCTGAGCTGCTTCGTTTCTGTTCGGCTTTCTCCGGAAATCAATGTATCTGAGTACGGGCTCGATAGAAAGTCTATGAGTCCGTACTCTGCTACATCGGCTTTCCGGAAAAAGTCGAACAAAAACAAAAGCGCTCACACGAGCACTTCTGCCGCATCGTTTTTGCGATTGGTGGGGGTCTCAGTGCTCGGACCCCCACCAATCAAAACTTCTGAAATGTTACTATGATATGTCAGAAGTCTGTTGAACGTTTAGTTACTCTTTAAGGATAAAACATTTAAAAAAAAAAAAAAAAAAAAAAAACTAAATCATTAGTTGGGGAAAAAAATATATATTGTTGTATAGAAAAATATATATCAGTAAATAGTTTTTATTCTACACTACAAAATAAAAAAGGTAATTTCAGGACCTTCAAGAACAGTTGATTTTCGCTGCGTTTCTCACCCGCGGCCATTGAGCACCGCGGGCAAAAAAACGCTGCGAAATACGCTTTCTCTGCCTCCCATTGATGTCAATGGGAGTTCAGAGGCGTAAACGCCCAAAGATAGGGCATGTGCCTTCTTTTTCCTGCGAGTCGGTTTTTCCTTCTCGCGGGGGAAAAAACGTTTCCGTCTGCCATTGAAATCAATGGGAGGCACTATTCGGCCGTTTGTTGGTGCATTTTCCAACGCGGTTTCCGCGTAAAAAAATGCGTCAAAAAGCTCAGTGTGAACTGGCCCTAATGGGTTTGTCAAGAGTATTTTAAAAAATAAATTAAAAAAAGGCATGTCATCGCTCCTGGAGTGTGAAAAAAAGATCTGCGGGGAACTACCGGAGTAGAGGAGGATTTACCAGATGAGTACTATAATTTTTTTTATTGAATTTTATAACGTCTGCTGCTAGTTTTTTTTTTGGTGTTTGTTAATTTTATTTTCGTAAAAAAAATTTAGACAGTAAGAGGCCTCATGCACACGACTGTAAATTGTTATCCCTTATTATGGATAAAATACTCAATTCAATTCTATCTATATTTACAGGTGTATGTCCGGGCCGTAGAAATGACCCGCAAAAAATAGGACATGTCCTATTTTTCGCATTTACAGACTGTGGCTCCTATACTTATTACTGTGAGCACAGTCCGCAACTACGGGTGACCCTCCGCGGCCCGTCTAAGGCCCGTCCGTGCAGCATTTACAAACCATAAATACTGCACGGTCATGTGCATGTGGACTTCGCTTTAATGTAAAAGAAAAAACTAAAAACAACTGGTTATAATTGGTCTTCCTCCACAACTTTTTTCTTAGTTTCTCTTCTCCTTTTTTTATTTTTATTTTGTTGCTCAAAAGTCCCATCCGTCAAGGGAGCGAGGGCTCAGAGCTGGACATCAGACGTGTTGTACTATACTCAGTAAGTGGATTTATTATAAATTTACGCTGAGCCGTCACGTTACCCCTCTGCACATGGGAGACACAGATATATACTGCACTGAAGAACGAGAAAACCCGACACTGATATAATCACTGAAAAACCATTTCACACTGTACAAATTGTGCAATTATAGCAACAATTACAACAAATTTCTTGTAACAAAATGCCCCTTATTTTGAATTACAAGTCAATTATTCTCGTCAATTAAATTTTTTTTTTTAAAAAATGCATTTTTGCCAACATCTAACAGATGCCAGAATATGAGAAGATGATCTCGGAGAGTATTTATGCCGCATTTAACGAGATACTGCTGACAATATCCATCTAGGGCTATGTTCGCACTGCCGTCAGAGGCCATATTTGGAGCCTACATCGGCAGCCCAGGTGAATTGGACAGGAAAATTAGTACTGCAAAACTGCAGAAACCGAGCCGGACCCCATTGTAAGTCGATGCAGTTTATCGTACGACCGACCCAGCAGATCGTATGACTGTAACTTGCTCCCAGATTTTCATTCAATGTTGTGCAGACATATAATTGACTCGATAGTTGAAAAACTCCCCTCTGATTGTGTTTCCCCTTGGCTTAAAATACAAGGACCATGAGATTTTTGGGTAAGGTGCCAGATAAAGATTTCTGCTATACGGAGTGGTTCTTCTGAAGGGACAACTGCCCTGTCTACATATTCAAGTCCATATGTGCTATATGAATGTGAGGAGTATATAGAGATTAATATTATGTAAGAGCCATATGGGAGGTCCAGTGGCTCACTATGAAGTATGTGCATTACATGTCTACCTAGTGAGGCTGCCATCAACATACATCAGAGACATCTCCAAGCTAAGAGTCATAGTGCTCGGTAGAGCTTTTCGGAACCGACTGGTGGTGGCCAAAGTGGCTCCTTGTAATGCATGTGCGTTACAGCTCCAATGAACTCAACATAACTCCACCGAGCATTGTGCCAAATTGATGTTTAGAGCTCCTAAGGTCAGGTCAGAACACAGCCTAAACAGTAGACAAAAACTTTGTACATCTGTCACACTTCCATGCAGGCAAGAGATAAATTTGAGACCCTCAAAGAGTGACAACGAACTCGACTGATGTACAAGGACCTAATGCAAGGAATGCGGGACAACCCCATAGAGAACTCACTTCACATGTTGCAATAACTGTAGCAAGGAGAAACAACCCCCACTTATGGTAAAAATCTGTAAGTTCAGACCTGTTAATATAGTACCATCCCCCTCATAGGATTACATGACTTTCACATGTGTATAGGAGATGCCAGACACACTTGGGCGTTTAAATGTAATAGTCAATTTCTACAATCTCTTTAACAACAGTCCCCTTCATGGAGGTTTATGTCCATTGGTCACCCCTTGTGCATCCATAGGGCTAAAAGGGGTTATCTGCTGTGGTCAATCACTATTTGTTAGAAGTGTTTCACTGTTATCAGATGTCATATGCGAGGGAGCCAGGCAGCAAACGTTCAATTTCCCTACAGCACCTCCACAGGTGAATTGAAGCATTACATAGTTCCTACCTAAAGGGTTTTTCCGGAACCAAATAATCCAATCGTGTTAAACTAAACATGTCAAACCAAATCTTTTGCAATATACTTGCGTTTGATGAGATGTTCTTAACGGCGTCTCATCTTCTATCACGTGACCCTCACAAATCTGAAATCCTAACTTCTGCCTCAGCCCCGTACATGATCTCGAACTTCCGTTTTCCAGGGGTCTGAGTGTACGGTCACGTCATAAATGACCTAACTGTACACTGTGGTTAGGGATTGTATAATGTAATATTACTCCTCCGAATCAGAGCACGCGTAGTTGATACACACACCGTTTCCAACATGCATGTTCTATTCTAGGTTATTCCAGCGGCTACTACTGACACAGCTAAGCCAACGTAGATTTCACATTGCGAGGCACCATTCCGTACCAATAGCAGCTATAGAAAGATATTATTATTAAAACATCAAGCCTGACAAAGACCCCTCACTCACTATGGGTCGAAACGTTGCCTGTCGTTTGTGGATGTCTTGACAATAAAACCACTTTGATGATTTGAAGACGTGTGCTGTTGTCCTACTACTTCTTTGAAATCTCCACATGATATGTCACAAATGTAAGATAGATGCGGGTCCCACCTCTGTGACCCGCACCGATCTCTAGAATGGGGCCCCCTAAACCCTGTTGTAGCTTGATGTGCTCACGCTGCCTCCCTCGCGGGAAAATCTCTTTAATTAAAAAAAAAATTACAAATTTGGTTTCTGAAACTGCAATGATACTTAGTACATAGACCATCCATCACTGACTCAAATCAGAACTCAGCAGTTATGGCTGAAAGTGCCAAAAATCTTGGCAACATTTAACTAAATACCACGCGGAGACTGTAGGCAGCAGAGAAGTTGCCCTCTTTCTCCCCCGTCACCTCAAGGACTAGCCGCTGGTAATGTGGACCATGTTATAACACAAGTGCATTAGTGACGGCCTAATAGACACATCTCCTCTTAATTCTCATTAATAAGCACCTGTGTTGCCCAAAATTTTGCTGCTGCTGCTGCTTCGAGTAATGAAACCATTTAGTTTGTATCCCAAAACCCACGCATCAGCAGAATTGTCATTATTCTAAATTAACTTTTAATTAAATTTATATAACTTAAAAAAAATAATTATAATCATCTATTAAGCTGCTTAAAGGGGCACTACATAGATCCTGCAGCACTCTCTTTATATTATGTACAAATACCTATCAAGGAGATGTGCAGTGGGAGGGTAATACTTCCTCCACATTCTTGACAAATCAGTATCAATGTTTCTGATATGCCGACAGCTTGCCCGCACCCCCTACTTGACCAATTTAGCCAATACACCCTAGCAAAAGTGCGGTTTCACAATTTGTATAGTGACACACTAAGCCTATGTTCCTTGCGGGCATCCTTTAGATGTACATATTACAAGGCTATGTCCATGTTTGCCTACATATTTTAGGTTTGTAAAAATAATTTATAATTGAAAAGTTGAGTAACTTTGTAAAAACATTACATTACTTATCCTGTACTGATCCTGAGTTACATCCTGTATTATACTCCAGAGCTGCACTCACTATTCTGCTGGTGGAGTCACTGTGTACATACATTACATTACTTATCCTGTACTGATCCTGAGTTACATCCTGTATTATACTCCAGAGCTGCACTCACTATTCTGCTGGTGGAGTCACTGTGTACATACATTACATTACTTATCCTGTACTGATCCTGAGTTACATCCTGTATTATACTCCAGAGCTGCACTCACTATTCTGCTAGTGGAGTCACTGTGTACATACATTACATTACTTATCCTGTACTGATCCTGAGTTACATCCTGTATTATACTCCAGAGCTGCACTCACTATTCTGCTGGTGGAGTCACTGTGTACATATATTACATTACTTATCCTGTACTGATCCTGAGTTACAGTCTGTATTATGCTCCAGAGCTGCGCTCACTATTCTGCTGGTGGAGTCACTGTACATACATTACATTACTTATCCTGTACTGATCTTGAGTTACATCTTGTATTATACTCCAGAGCTGTATTTACTATTCTGCTGGTGGAGTCACTGTGTACATACATTACATTACTTATCCTGTACTGATCCTGAGTAATATCCTGTATTATACTCCAGAGCTGCACTCACTATTCTGCTGGTGGAGTCACTGTGTACATACATTACATTACTTATTTTGTACTGAACCTGAGTTATATCCTGTATTATACTCCAGAGCTGCACTCACTATTCTGCTGGTGGAGTCACTGTGTACATACATTACATTACTTATCCTGTACTGATCTTGAGTTACATCCTGTATTATACTCCAGAGCTGTATTTACTATTCTGCTGGTGGAGTCACTGTGTACATACATTACATTACTTATTTTGTACTGAACCTGAGTTACATCCTGTATTATACTCCAGAGCTGCACTCACTATTCTGCTGGTGGAGTCACTGTGTACATACATTACATTACTTATCTTGTACTGATCCTGAGTTACAGCCTGTATTATACTCCAGAGCTGCACTCACTATTCTACTGGTGGAGTCACTGTGTACATACATTACATTACATATCCTGTACTGATCCTGAGTTACATCCAGTATCATACTGCAGAGCTGAACTCACTATTATGCTAAAAATACTTTCATGTGCTTTGCATTTCAGACTTACTACACAATTTAATAATTCATTTAAAAAGGTGTTTTTTTGTATGACAAAATACTGAGCAAAAAACGGGTGGTGTGAAGTGTCTCCGAATCCAAATTCCTTCAGGAATAACAAGAACCAACCACTGGCCTTAAATTAATTCAATGGACAACATTGTGAAACGCTTCCTTTTCCCAGCAGCCGCACTGCAGTTGAAAATAAGAATTTACGTTGGTTGTTTCCCAATAGCAGTTGACTGGGGGGGATGGGGGAGGGGCTCCAGCAGTATGACCCCCCCGAAATCAGCTCAAAAAGGGGGTGTTAAAGCCTTCTGTGCCATCTCATGGCACCTGATCAATAAAATATTTGAATGATATGACACAATTACAAGAATAGAATTTAGATGGGTTCAGAATTGGGGGGGGGGGGGTATTGGGTACTTGTAAATAGCCTTAAAATTTGCTTTGGCGGTTCTAAGAACACAGACAACGTCCCTAGAAATCCACATACGAAAGACGATATCCTTTTCCTAACAATCGTGAATGAGTTTAGTATATATAATACATTAGACCCTGCAAAGTATATAAAGTTAAAAATGCATAAAAAATAAAACAATAATAAAAAAGTAAAAAATAAAAAATTTAAATTACAAGTTCAATTACAAACAAATGAAAGAGCACAAAGAGAAGCAGACCTCCATGAACATGCACAGAACTATTATATAGTCTTCAGGAGAGAAGAAAGAAATGGTGATTTACTTGCCTCATCTGCAATCATACACCTACAGAGAGAAGGAGACAAAAATTATATGTTAATACAAACCGCGCTTCGTCTCCTATTCCCACATGAAAAACAATATGTTAATTAGCAGATCTGCTCTAACACATGTTACACGGTCGCTACAGCTTAAAAAAATAAAAAATAAATCTATATATAAATAAAGCAAATGAGGTCTTCAGTGCAAACCATTGAATCCAATTTGTGCAATTACTGGATTTGATTTCCGCTAATATAACTCGTTTAAAGAAGACACGGAGAAAGACGAGCAGCGTCCGGACATGCAGCATGCTGTAAAATACCGTAAACTCCTCTGCCTAAGGCCTCATTCAGACGGGTGAATTGTACCCATGATCAACAGTCTGTATGTCGGATGTAACACCCAGACCAGACCTCTGCGATTCTACTGAACCAAACCTAAAAGTACCAAAAAGGGTGGTACATCCAAAATGCAGACAGTTATACAGGTACAATGGGCCCAATTAAATGAGGGCTACGGTTACTTCTATGGTACAGAAAAAAACAAACTGGGTGTACAGCCGTGTAACAAGCAATGCACCCGTGTGATCACCACATGACCAGGACAGATTTTCACCCTCTTTAAGTTTACAGTAAATGTTCCCATTCGATGACAGCAGGCAGAGTTATTAAAACCCACAAGGACTTGACACTTGATAGTGTATTAGAAAACTGCCTAACTTTATAATACAAGGTATGAGCTTTATTAGCTGGAACAGGAAAGCAAGAGCCGCCATACCTTAAAAATAACATGGATTTGGCCACATTCTGTGATCTGAGCGCTGCAGAGAAAAAGCCACGTGTCACGATACCCTGAGCGGTGTGGATCTGACAGGACGTCACCGGCGTTAGAGACTTTCCTTACATTTCATGATATAAACTCACACTGCATTCAAATACTCTCCCAGAAATTACTAGATTTCTCTGACTGTAATTGCCCATGCACAAGGCAGAGCCAAGTGCACAAAGCAGCACGATCTCCATACCCTGCAGTACAGGCTCAGTCAGTCAGACCAGTATGAAGATAGATGTTCTTCACTAGAAGAAATGCTTCCTTATACCTCAGTACATATGGCATCCAATGCAGAATGCCAACATTTTTGTTTCCATCTGATTTATAAAAGATAGAAAGCTAGATAGACTGGCTAGAGCGACCGACCGGCCGGCCGGCTGGCCAGAGAGGCTGGCTACAGCGACCTACCGGCCGGCAGGCCAGAGAGGCTGGCTACAGCGACCGACCGGCCGGCTGGCTGGCAGGCCAGAGAGGCTGGCTACAGCGACCGACCGGCCGGCTGGCTGGCTGGCTGGCAGGCCAGAGAGGCTGGCTACAGAGGCCAGAGAGGCTGGCTACAGAGGCCAGAGAGGCTGGCTACAGAGGCCAGAGAGGCTGGCTACAGAGGGCAGAGAGGCTGGCTACAGAGGCCAGAGAGGCTGGCTACAGAGGCCAGAGAGGCTGGCTACAGAGGCCAGAGAGGCTGGCTAGAGGCGCCGGCTAGCTAGCAGGCCAGACCAGATAGGCCAGACCAGATAGGCAGATTAATATGTGCACAACGCTGAGCAAAGAGCATTTCCGTCTAAAGCAGAAAAAAAAATAAGACGCACATTTAAATAGGGTTGGGCTACAATACCAGGAATAGTTCATGGTGGTGCTGTATCCAAGAAATCAAAAAAATCATATTTTATATTGAAATTATTTCTAATCTCATAGTACCCAAATACTCTATGCTGCCCCTTTCACTATGTAACTCCTAGTCTGTGATCTCCCCCTTCCCATCATAACCCGGCTCGTTTCACATGCAGCTCCAACCTCGACATAAAAATGTAATGATATGACAGGTCAACCCCCCTCCCAATGCACTTGGCTCCTGAAATACTTTGTGCTGCCGCGAGCGGATTAATCCTTAGTTGCTCATTCCACAAATGCTTTTTTAAAAATGAAGATTACAGTCCAGGTGGTCATACACCCGTCAGATATACAGCTATGACTTTCTCTCCGCACAGTTTACAAAAATAACACAACTTTTTTTTTAAATGTGGTAAAGTCTATAAATAATGCATGAAAAATGTGAAAATCTGCAAATGCTACTATTGTTCTATTTGCATGAGTGAAGGCGCCAGGGGGATACACTAAAATGACCCTTTCCCAGAAATAAAGTATACGGGAATAAGAATACCGCCCCCTCAGCTGCCACAGGCAGTGACAGCCATTAGCATTAATAGTATCGAATGAGAAATCCTGGAATACACAGGGTACACATGGCTGCTACAAAACAGACACACCAGAGGAGACAGGGGACAGGCCCTTATCCAAAGCTGCATTCAGCGGTCACATTCCAGAGCTGCGTGCGATACAGGACACCAGTCTGGAGTCTAGATGCATCATTCCACGGATTACTGGCTGTTACGTTTCTTAGAAAATAAATAGCATCTAAATCCATTTTAAAGGAACATAAGATACAGTGACTACACATCAAAAACGTATAGGAGAGTCAATATTAATATCAATGACTGAGCCTCAAATTATATATGAACACATTATCAACAAAATCAATAAAATTATATATAGCATGCTGAGAGTTGTAGTTTCGCCACCGGTTGGAGGTCACTGATATAATGTCTCAAAGTGCAGCACAAATGTAATATTTTATTCTGTCCTGGAAACGTCATTCACATTGTTTCTGCTGAGAAATACACATTGTATGGGCTCCCAAGATGAGTGGACACGGCTCCGAAAACACGGCTGGCTCAGAAGGAAAAAGTCACCAGTTTTCAAGCCCATCCAGCCAAAGGCCTAACAAACTGAGTAACACATCTTCGGGCCTGTTCACATCACCGTTCATTTCCGTTCCGGGGTTCCGTCGGAGGTTTCTGTCGGGTAAACCCCGCAACGGAAAGTGAAAGCACAGCTTCCGTTTCAGTCACCATTGATCTCAATAGTGACGGAAACAGCGCTAATGCTTTCCGTTCGTCACCACTCAGGCAGGTTTCTGGTTTTCCGGCGGAATCAATAGCTCAGTCGACTGCGCTATTGATTCCGCCGGAAAACCGGAAACCTGCCTGAATGGTGACGAACGGAAAGCATTAGCGCTGTTTCCGTCACCATTGAGATCAATGGTGACTGAAACGGAAGCTGTGCTTTCACTTTCACTTTCCGTTGCGAGGTTTACCCGACAGAAACCTCTGACGGAACCCCGGAACGGAAAGCGAACGGTGATGTGAACAGGCCCTTAACTGCACTGTCATTTATTACTCTATGAACAAACCTATAACTACTATAATACTGCCCCCTATATACAAGAATATAACTACTATAATGCTGCCCCCTATATACAAGAATATAACTACTATAATACTGCCTCTATATACAAGAATATAACTACTATAATACTGCCCCCTATATACAAGAATATAACTACTATAATACTGCCACCTATATACAAGAATATAACTACTATAATACTGCCACCTATATACAAGAATATAACTACTATAATACTGCCCCTATATACAAGAATATAACTACTATAATACTGCCCCCTATATACAAGAATATAACTACTATAATACTGCCCCTATATACAAGAATATAACTACTATAATACTGCCCCTATATACAAGAATATAACTACTATAATGCTGCCCCCTATATACAAGAATATAACTACTATAATACTGCCCCTATATACAAGAATATAACTACTATAATGCTGCCCCCTATATACAAGAATATAACTACTATAATACTGCTCCCTATATACAAGAATATAACTACTATAATACTGCTCCCTATATACAAGAATATAACTACTATAATACTGCTCCTATATACAAGAATATAACTACTATAATACTGCCCCTATATACAAGAATATAACTACTATAATACTGCCCCCTATATACTAGAATATAACTACTATAATACTGCCCCTATATACAAGAATATAACTACTATAATACTGCCACCTATATACAAGAATATAACTACTATAATACTGCCCCTATATACAAGAATATAACTACTATAATACTGCCTTCTATATACAAGAATATAACTACTATAATACTGCTCCTATATACAAGACTATAACTACTATAATACTGCTCCTATATACAAGAATATAACTACTATAATACTGCTCCTATATACAAGAATATAACTACTATAATACTGCCCCTATATACAAGAATATAACTACTATAATACTGCCCCCTATATACAAGAATATAACTACTATGATACTGCCCCTATATACAAGAATATAACTACTATAATACTGCCCCTATATACAAGAATATAACTACTATAATGCTGCCCCCTATATGCAAGAATATAACTACTATAATACTGCCCCTATATACAAGAATATAACTACTATAATGCTGCCCCCTATATACAAGAATATAACTACTATAATACTGCCACCTATATACAAGAATATAACTAGTATAATACTGCTCCTATATACAAGAATATAACTACTATAATACTGCCCCCTATATACAAGAATATAACTACTATAATACTGCCCCCTATATACAAGAATATAACTACTATAATACTGCTCCTATATACAAGAATATAACTACTATAATACTGCCCTCTATATACAAGAATATAACTACTATAATACTGCCCCCTATATACAAGAATATAACTACTATAATACTGCCTCCTATATACAAGAATATAACTACTATAATGCTGCCCCCCTATGTACAAGATGATAATTTCACCTGTGGTGGCTCTACAAGGAAATTGAAGACTCACTTCCATATTTCCCCAGATTACAGCTGATCGCTGGGGGGAGACTTTGTAATCAGTTTATTGTCAAGAGACCCTTAGTCCTCTTTCATGGCCCTTCCTGAGCTGTATAAACAAGCGCCGATCAACGAGACAGCTCGTTGATCAGCGCTCGTTTGATCCTTTTACAAGGAGATGGTATTGGGACAAGCGCTCATTACTCTGATCGCTCGTCCCCTTACGTTATCATGTCGGCAGTGCGTTTCCCTTTTTACACATGTGCTGCCGACAACGATAACATTTTACTTTTTTAAAACGATACGATCAGCAAATGAACAATCGTTTGCCCGATAATTGGCCAGTGTAATAAGGCCTTTAGCCGATACCACATTAACGGATCTTGTCCTTGCCGACAGTGTGACAACTTAAAATATGACTGCGCCTACTCTTTAAGAGTTAATAGTTATTTGAAAAATAGTGATATCTCCATAGGGCTACATTGGGTTTCTCTTCCTTTAGGAACAATTCATGGATATCTAGTGACTTTGTCCTTGTACTGAAACCCCTTCTCTGTATGTGAAAGATACTAGATCCTATTCATCGGATTTCATTCATATCACTCTGACAGTTGCCAGACGGCATCTTCTGCTCAAGCGGATTCACAGTTCGGCCCCTTCTGGTGATGATGTTCAAATCCCCTTATGTCAGCTTATTTTTCTAAATAAATTGGAAACAAAATGCCATCCAAAAAAAAAAAAAGAGCACAATTTTTCCGCACTGACTGACTGAAATATTTTAAGAAGAGCAATTAAAGGGAGAGTTTACAATTAGACTGCTAGTCTGGCATTTAGGAAATCAAGGTTTAGGCTGTGTTCACACAATGCGGTAATGAACGTCTTTTACAGTGAATTACTGCAGTTTGGTAATGCTAATTCTAAGCCGCACAGTTTTTACAAGTGAAAATCAGGATTTAAAAAACCGCACAGCCAATAACCGCTTCACAAAACCGCAACAATTTCCAGTAAAATACATGCACTACCACAACATGTGAACACTGCCTGTTATGGAATCACTGGTTTATTTTTTTATATATTTTATTTTATTTCTGTATATTTTATTTTTCCCGTCCCCTGGTTGAACTTGATGGACATGTGTCTTTTTTCAGCCGTACTAACTATGTAACTATGTAACTATGGTTGTGCAATTCCCAGGGTGGAAGTTAATAGAATTGCTATGTAAGCAATTCCCCAAAGGCTGGTGGGGACTGTCAGGAATGAGCGTGCAAGTAAATCCGCAACCCCAAATCCGTCACAGCTCTGATCAACAGAGTCTAAAGATACTCTATGGTTTTCGAAAGAGCCGACCGCAGGGCAGGTTGGATTTTGCAGTATAGAACCCAGCTTGCTTTAACAGAGTTCAGTGTTGGATAAGAGGTGCAAGGCAGGCAAAACCAGAGCAGATAACAAGACAGCCCTGGGGTAAATAGAAAATCCAAAAATCACAAAACTAGTGGATATCAGGGATTGCAGAGGTCAAAACCAGCCAAGGGCAGAAAGTCCAAATCAGTAAGCAAAGGGTAATCCAGAGACAAGCCGAGGTCCAGTTCCAAAAAGGACAAATAGTCAAAAAGTAAAGGGTATAGTCAGTAGCTTGATCAAAACACATGCAGCAAGGAAATTCACAAGCAAAGAAAACAGAACCAACCCAGATTTAAATACTCCACCCTTCAATCAGTTAGGGTATGTGCACACGCTAGCTGGCTTTTACGGCTGAAATGACAGACTGTTTTCAGGAGAAAACAGCTGCCTCGTTTCAGCCGTAAAAGCTCCTCCTCGTATTATGCGAGGCGTCTGTGACGCTCGTAAATCTTGAGCTGCTCTTCATTGAGTTCAATGAAGAACGGCTCAAATTACGTTGCAAAGAAGTGCCCTGCTGTAAAGGATCTGCCAGGCACAACTTCTGTGTATACGCCCATAGGTAATCAGTCTGCACCTGAGTCTATGTCTCTGAGACTGACTCCATCTTCCACCACTCAGGCTTTCCCACTCCTAAGCCTGCCATCCTATCGCAGCCTGGCCAGACGGAGCTAGCTCCCGCCCTCTGTCTATTTATACCTGCCTTTCCTGTTCCTCCTTTGCTTGTGATTCTTCTCTTGTGGTTTCCTGGCCCAGCTACAGCTTCCATCCATTTGATCCTGCTCCATACTGACCCTGGCTTTCTGACTACTCTCCTGCTCTGCGTTTGGTACCTCGCGCACTCCTGGTTTGACTCGGCTCGTTCACCACTCTTGTTGCCCACGGTGTTGCCGTGGGCAACTGCCCCTTTCCCTTTGCTTTGTGTTCCCTTGTCTGTTTGTCTCGTGCACTTACTGAGCGTAGGGACCGCCGCCAAGTTGTACCCCGTCGCCTAGGGCGGGTCGTTGCAAGTAGGCAGGGACAGAGTGGCGTGTAGATTAGGGCTCACTTGTCCGTTTCCCTACCCCCGTCATTACACCTGCACTTCTTTGCCGAGGCAGTCAATTTACGCGTCGTCGTTTGACAGCTGTCAAACGACGACGCGTAAATTACAGGTCGTCTCCACAGTACGTCGGCAAACCCATTCAAATGAATGGGCAGATGTTTGCCGACGTATTGTAGCCCTATTTTCTGGCATAAATCGAGGCATAATACGCCTCGTTTACACCTGAAAATAGGTCGTGTGAACCCAGCCTTAGGAAGAAAGACAGAGAAGTGGGATAGGCTCAACAACTAAAACCAGAACCGCCCAGAAGCTAGACTAGTAGTCATGGTAATCTTAAAGGGACGGGCGTTTCCTAACAGAGCCTTATCTATTAACAATGTTTATGTCCGGTGTCCAAGGCACATGGCCAGAGTGGGTAAGATACAGATTGCTGTTGCTTGTATACACACATATTTATTTATTTTTACATTTTAATTGTAGTTTTGTTTTTGGGTTTTTTGGTGCAGTCTCAAAACAAAAAAATTACCCGAACCTGAAAAATAACACATCCAGGTGCACAACATAAAAGAAAACTCTGACACACTGTAACGAGCCGTGCACCTGTCACAGCTGTAAATGGCTGGTATTGAGTCTCATGTAAACAATGTTTTTATTCACTGACAGAAAGCAGAGATCTTGTAAATGGTAATGAATTGAAACAATATTGCTGAACTTTCAATATATGTTGATTAAACTGTAACCACATCTGCCTGGGACCCTACGTCGCAGATTACGTAAAGTTTCACGGGAAGAAAAGCGCAGCATGCAGAACTATTCTATCCCGCAAAACGAAAGATACCACGATGGAACCAATTATACGTTAATGGGGTCGACCAGCACCGTGGTTGCCTGTCATGCCACATACGTATCCTGCACTGCGTCAACTTAATCTTTCGACCTACGACTGAATTAACAATACACTTGTGAACTCATCCTAAGGGTATGTGCACACACAAAATAAAAAAAGTCTCAAAATACGGAGCGGTTTTCAAGGGAAAACAGCTCTTGATTTTCAGAAGTTTTTTAAGCCACTCGCAAATTTCGCTGCGTTTTTTAAGGCCGTTTTTGGAGCTGTTTTTCTATAGTCTATGAAAAACGGCTGAAGTAGTGACATGCACTTCTTTTTCGCGGCCGTTTTTTGAAAAACGGCCACGTAACAAAATGGGCCGTCGGAACAGAACGCTGTTTTTCCCATTGAAATCAATGGGCAGATGTTTAACGTCTGAAAACACTGCGTGTGCACATATTCTTAAGCGTAACACCGGTATATACAGAGACTTGTGCTTTCATTCATCATTATTCACCAAAAATGTAAATGCAACCTCACACAGGGAAAGCACCGCATGGCTTTCAGATATGCTGCCAAATTGCCTTTTGGAGAGGTCGAATTGGTTCTACAAGCTCAACACTATTGCGTCCATATTTGAAACACATGATTTGATTTGCCAGTACTTTAGACCTGTAAAGAACAGTATGGAGACAGCAAAACGGAACCCTAAAATACAAGCCAAATATATTATATAACACTAAATTACCATTTAAATATAGCTAAAATCTATGTAAAAAGAGGAGTAACTTTATAAATACATTACATATCCTTTACTGATCCTGAGTTACATCCTGTATTATACTCCAGAGCTGCACTCACTATTCTGCTGGTAGAGTTACTGTATAAACACATTACATTTCTTATCCTGTACTGATCCTGAGTTACATCCTGTATTATACTCCAGGGCAGCACTCACTATTCTGCTGGTAGAGTCACTGTGTACATACATCGCATTACTTATCCAGTGCTGATCCTGAGTTACATCCTGTATTATACTCCAGAGCTGCACTGACTATTCTGCTGGTGGAGTCACTGTGTACATACATTACATTACTTATCCTGTACTGATCCTGAGTTACAGCTTGCATTATACTCCAGAGCTGCACTCTTCTGCTGGTGGAGTCACTGTGTACATACGTTACATATCCTGTAGTCATCCTCTGTTACCGCCTGTATTGTACTCCAGAGCTGCTTTAATAATTCTGCTGCTTATTATTAGAATGATTTTCTTCAGACAACACCCTCTTTCCGTGTAAATAATATTCTATATTGGAGTGACTGTACACTGTCTGCCGTAAAGACTACACTTCTCAGAATGCTTATCTCTGTGCAGGCACCAAACAACAATGGAATGATGGGAGATTTCAACAGTACAGCTTGTAGAATAGCGAGTTCAGCTCTGAAGTATAATACAGTCTCTGGAATATAACTCAGGACCAGAACAAGTATTGTAATGCATTTAGAAAGTCACTCATGCTTTGTATGTCAATTCATTATATAGAGTGCCTATATAATGTATTCACCCCCGGTGTTTTTGCTGTTATGTTGCATTACACCCTTGAGTAAAAATAGATTTTTGGGGGGTTTGTGCCCTTTGATTTACACAACGTGCCTACCGATTTGAAGGTGCAAAATACTTTTACTGTGACACAAACAATAATTAAGACAGAACAGAGAAGAACTTTAGTGCGCGTAAGTATTCACCGCCTGAAAGTCAATACTTTGTGGAGCCTGTACCTGCAATTACAGATGCGAGTTTCTTGGGGTCTCTCGATTAGCTGAGCACATCTACACACTGGGATTTTTGCCCATTCTTCCTGTAGAAACTGCTCCAACAACTTAGATGGTTGTGTTGGTGTCCAGCGTCTTCAAGTCATGCCAGAGATTCCCAAGTGGATTGAGGTCTGGGCTTTGGCTCGGCTATTCCAAGACATTTATATGTTTCCCCTTAAACCCCGCCAGTGTAGCTTTGGCCATATGTTTTTATGGTCATTGTCCTGCTGGAAGGTGAACCTCTGTCCCAGTCTCAAACAGGTTCTCCTCGAGAATTGCCCTGTATTTACTGCCATCCATCTTTCCTTCAATCTTGATCAGTTTTCCAGTCCCTGCCCCCACATTATGATGCTGCCACCGCCATGCTTCACTGTGGGAAGGGTGATCTTGCTGTAATAGGAAGTGTTGGGTTTGCGCCACATGTATCGTTTCCCATAATGGACAAAAAGTTCAATGATAGTCTCCTCTGACCACAGAACCTTCTTCCACGTGTTTGGGGAGTCTGCTTCATGCGGTTTTCTTAAGTTTCCCTTTAAGAAATGTTTTTTTTATGGCCGCTCTTCCATGTACGACGTCCATCTCCGCTGTGAATCTTTGGAACTTCCTCAGTGTTATGATTGGCGACTTTATTAGAATCTTTGATTAATGCCCTCCTTGCCCGGTCTGTGAATTTTGGTGGACGGCCTTCTGTCAGGTTTGTAGTTTTGCTATATTCTGTAACCCCTTAATGACTGCCATACGGCTATATACATTCTAACTGCCGATGCCCCGTGAAGTTAACACGTGCATAAATGTTGACAGCCTGGAACGGGTTTAATGAGTGCAGTGCTGCTTCAATGTGAGCTGCACTAATGTCGGCCGCGGCTTTGAGAGCCCTGGAATACACCCCCCACTGTGGATAGTGCCACCCACAACGCCTTGTAGGCAGCGCAAAACCCTCTGTACTGTAGATAGCACCACCTAAGCTCCCTCCAGCATCAGAATCCCCGGCCATCCCCAAGTATATGTAGGCTTAGTCCCAGTTCTGGGTGTATGTGCAGAGTAGGTTCCTACCTGACAGATCGTCTTGTCGGGACAGGTGGGCTCACACAATTTGATCAAAATGTGCGCTAAGAACCTCCCTATTGTAAGTATATTTAGCAGTAATGCATATTTATTTATATTTAGCGGCTTAGGTGGCATTAATGTTCGCAGTGTGCGGTCTCCATTTTTTTGTGTGCTGTAGATAGATAGAAAAAATTACATTTTTTTTAATTTTTAGTGATTTGTCTGCTCATAATAAAAATTAAAAACACTGAATTAATTAAACTAATCTAGAAAATTAAAGCCTCAAGTCTTGTAAACAACAAAAATAGTTGTGATATTCAAAGCGGTTCCAAAGATATTATCGTTTAAAGGAGTACATATTAAAAATGGAAAATTTGACCTGGACACAGGGGCATCAATGACCCTTGGTCGTGAAAGGGTTAATTATACTTTGAAAAATATTTTTCCCCTAAAGTTGAAAAAAAAGTTGAAAAAAATTAACATAACTGGTATGTAAAAATCCAAAGTATTCTAATATATAATTATTTAACCCGTAAGCTGAAAATTTTAAAAAAAATAAACAATAATTTTAAAATCACTAAAATAGTTTATTTTATGTCACCTTAGCTCCCAAAAAACAAAATAAGTGATCAAAAAGTTGCATGTACCCTAAAATGGTACCAATAAAAACGACAGTTCATGCCACAAAAAATAAGCCCTCGCACCGCTCAACTGAGGACCATTTAAAAAGGTTAAAGCTCTCAAAGTGGCGACAGCAATTTTTTCATTGAACAAAGTTTTTTTCATTGTAAAAGTGGTAAAAAACTTAAACAAAATATATAAATTTGGTATCACAGCAATCCGGTCGACTCCTAGAATAAAGTTGAAATGTCATTTTTACCGCACAATGTACGCCGTAAAAGCGAAACCCAAAAAACAATGGAGGAATTACTTTTTTTTTTTTGCCCATTGCACCCCACAAATATTTTTTTTTTCAGTTTCCCAGAAAATTATATTGTACAATAAAAATGGTACCATAAAACGCTACAACTCGTTCCGCAAAAAAACAAGCCCTCATAGGGCTATGTCAACGGGAAAATAAAACAGTCATGCCTTTTGTAAGGCGGGAAGGAAAAACCAAAAATGGAAACCGAAAATTGGCTGCGGAGAGAAGGGGCCGCTAGTTATATTCCGTCTCTTGCGACATAATAACATGAATTCTGATATTTTCTAAATTAAAAAAAACAAAACATCAAAACGTCTTAAAACGTTCTTTGCTCTTTCTGAAAATATATTTCATTTCTTTTTCTACAGGCATCGCGCACTGGAATGGAGGAGAATTTCTCACTTTCTGCGAGGAGCACAAACAAGCCGCTTGTCACTTTTTGTAGGGTTTGTTTTTTTACATAAATTTTGCAATGTGCTAACCGCTCATAAAAAGGACAGGTGTAAGACAAAAAAAACAAAAAACTATTCTAAGGAAAACAATCTCATGGGTCACCGGGTCCTCGTATTCCAAAGACAGCACTTATGTAATTATGCAGTTACGATATAATTAAGCTCTGAATGAGATGCCATTTATGGAATGAAAAAGAAAATCGCAACGGGCTAAATACGCATAATGCTAATTCTCGGGAAGGCAGTCATGTGACCACACGCTATGAGCAGCTTGTGATTCGGTCTAGCGGACTCTCTCGCACACGACCGCGTGTGCCGCCGAAGTCCAGTCCGTGAGCCGTGGAAAGATAGGACATGTTCTGTCTTTCCACGGATCGGAGAGTGGGGTCCGAGAAAAAAGACCCGATTCACCCAACGAAGTGAATAGGTCCGTGAAAGCGATCGGGTGCCACCCGGATGCCGTGATAACGCTGGGTTCAGAAACGACTCCCCTCAAAGAACTACACAACTTCTTAAGGAAGTGAAAACGAAGTCTCCCCAGGATCGTGTCCTATTGAAATATATAAACTGCAAAAATAGGGACACGCGGCTTTTTGCGTTTACAGTTTTTCCACCTCTGCAACGGGCACCTTTATCGTGAACGATCCATTAACTTCTATGGGAGTAACTAAAAACAGCCGTGCCCGCGTCCCTTCATTGTTTGCTCAGGCACAGCGCCGTACATTTGGTTGTGGCCGTGCCGGATACTAGGACTGAGCTGCAGTACCAGGCAAAGCCACAACCGAATGTATGGCGCTGTGCCAGGAAAAACAATGAAGAGAGACCGAGAACGCTGGCTCGCACGGCCTTCATGAAGCTGAACGGAGGGGGTGTCGGAAGTCTTAAGGATAGGCCAATGATAAGACAGTCCCAGGATACCCCTTTAATCATTGTATAATGGCAAGTTACGCAACTTTCTAATATACTGTGGGGCACATTTACTAAGAGCGGCATTGTGCCAGCTACTGCACCTGGCATGGTTCACTGCATGGAAAAGTATAGAAATATGGCATCCTTACGCCCAAAACTGCATGAATTATTATAGTGTCCCTCCCTATTTTCAAGATCTGTGCTTGCTGTCAGTGAATTGACCAATCAGCATGAAATCCAAGCTCGCAGAGGATTACCTAGACTGGATACAATTGAAGCAAACCGCTGTAAGACCTGTTTGGTCTAATGGGTTTTCAGACCCTAAATATAAACAAGAATTCTACCATTCAGTGATAGCAAGCAGAGATCTTGTTGTGGAATAAAAACTAAGTATATTGGTTTATTTAAGTTGCAAAACTTTTCATTACGCAATAATGAAGCTTTAGTTACATAAAACCCAAAAGCCCCTTTAAATTCAGCATGGTAACGCGTTCACTCTGGGCATCGCGGAGGGTCCCCCGGTCCATGTAACTCAGAAGATATCTAATCGTCAGTCATGTAAACGGAAAACCCTGACATATTCCACTCTAATGATAACGCTGGTTAGAAGGACTTGTGATTCCGCTCATCCATCAAAAACTGTACAATCCAAATCCGGGAGGTGAGAACCTGCCTGATGTAACTCCCTGAAGCAGAGGAGCAGGCTTAGGTGCAGCTTCTGCCCCTCTCGTTACCCTTGGCTCTACCTATTAACTGGAGAACCCCTTTAAAACAATGGCATGATTTTTCAATTTGCTGAACCACTTCTTTTAATTTCACTTGCTCGTTCCTCGCAGATTCCTGCGCTCAGGCTGACGCCTCTCCCTCTGATGACTCCATGACAGATCACTGAAGGCCAATTCCTCATGGAATTAATTATACACAGCCGAGTATAATGGCAGAGGTGAGACGGTGCAACCTCACTGCTATTTTAAGACATGACAGCGCTACGTATTTCTGACTGCGGCTGCTTTAAGCTACTGGATAATGACTGTTAAATAGCAGTGACAGATGTATTATATATAAAACGCGTGACGTGTGGACGTGTACAATCAGTAGCCACCAACGCACGAGGTCGCAGGCTTCTGACTTATCTGCTTCTAAAAAGGAAACAAAAACGGTCATTGTTCCTTATATTATACGCGTTATAATTGGACACCAGGGCGCTCGCTAATAAGGTCGTGTTCACATTTTGCACCTTTGCCAGTCTTTGACCGCGGCGCTTTTATTTTTTATATTAAACGCCATTTTATGTAAATAACGTTTATTCATTGTACAATGAAAAGTTGTGATTTACGTTGATGCTGTTGAATTCTGTACCATTTTAAAAATATCTGCTTGCTGTCAATGAATATGCACCTTGACAACCTGTCCGGATGTGCGGCTTACAAAGCTGCAGGACTTGTTACATTATCAAATGTCTCTCTTCTAACAAGTCATCCTACTGTATGGGAACACATCAGTTATTAGCACTGAACCTGTCCTGATCAGGTCTGCACACAGGTGCATTGCTGGTTATAAGAGATGGCTCTGATACACTGTAACAAGAAAAGCACCTGTGTGCACAGGACATGGTTTTTGCCCTCAGGATGTTTAGCAAGAATGTTTCCATTCAATTAAAGCAAGCAGAGATCTTCGAAAAATTCTGAAAACTGTAACTGCTTGTTTTGGTGATGTGGAGCGTAGATTTATGGATCCATTTGTTGCACGGGGGCTTACATCACAAGATAGCTGGTCATATTACGGAGTTCGGTATCTCATATTCCTTGTACTTTTCCATTTTTTTATTATTACTTTTGATATATTATCCCCAAGGTTTTTGCCCACTAGTCAGATGTACATTATTGATTAGCCCCGCGGAATAGCTCCATACGATTTGCTTCTTAATTCTTATACACCTCCCCGACACCTTCTATTCCCCCCCCCCCCCCCCCCATAGGTACTACACTGTTAATTTGACGGTACTTGACAATGCTCTGGTGTCGTTTGGCACTGCTGACTAGTCACTTAGTGACCGGTCACTACACTTGTCTGTTTGCTATTTGGTTTACTGCTGTTTTATTTTATTTTTTTGTTGTTCGTAGTCATCTCTGGGAACACGGTCCCATCGCAAGTGTGGACCCTCACCTTGCAGCATGCATTTGTATTTGTATTATTATTGGTAAGTGCCACGGTGGGCGATGTATATGTGTTATGCCTGATTGCACGCTCCAGTGTTGGATCCCTTGCATTCTTGGATCATGGCTGATTTCACTCTTGCATCCCTGAGGGTACGTGCACAGGTAGTGTTTTCAGGCGTATTCCGGGGCATTTACGCCTCGGAAAACACCTGAAAAAACGGAAGCAGAACGCCTACAAACATCTGTCCATTAATCTGTCCATTAATTTCAATGGGAAATACGGCGATCTGTTACGACGGGGCGTTTTTTTTACGCCTCGTTTTCCAAAAATGGCACGTAAAAAGACGCCTGCCGAAAAGAAATGAATGTCACTTTTAGGGACGTTTATGGAACCATTTTTCATTGACTCTATAGAAAAAACGCTCCAAAAACGGCCGTAAATAAAATCAAATCTGAAATCAAGAGCGGTTTTCCCTACTCCGTATTTTCAGACTTATTTGATTTTGTGTGTGCACGTACCCTTATAGTAGAACAGACTATATCCTGCTACACCATAATTTACTACCCATGGTCCTACACACGTCAATTAGTAACATGTTCCTCTCGGACCAGGCTCCAGTTAGCGGTTTACTCCAGTTTAAACATCAGGGAAGAAGAGAATTTCCCTGGCGTCTTCGTGAGTCGCTTACGCACGACTCTGTGTTTAAACGAACTGAAGCGGACCATAGCCCACTCCACCATGGATCACTCTCATGATCCGTCCTCTCCAACAATCAAATGGGAAGCACTCAAATGTGTCCTTAGGGGGGTTTTCATAAAACATGGCTCTCGTATTAAAAAAGAAATGGCTTTTCGCCTTAATGATCTTCTCACACAATTACGACGATTAGAGACTCAACATAAACAAACTTTGCAGGAAGCTCCACGTAGAGAGGTCACTAAAGTCCGTCACGATATACAGACCATTTTGGATAAGAAAAGTGCCCGTCTCCGTCAGGTGTGCTCCAAATTCTTTTAGGAATGGGGTAACAAAGCAGGAAAACCTCTAGCGCGGGCACCTTTTGCACCTATTATTCTTCTCTTTACAACCCCCCCGCTCAGGACACCCTCTACCTGATCCTTCCCTTACTTTATCAGAATACATGCTCAAAACTGCATTGCCTACACTTACTCGGGAAGAAGCAGACTCTCTGGATTCCCCTTTTACTATTGAAGAGCTATCACAGGTTATATCGGTTCTGCCCGCCGGGAAGAGTCCAGGTCCTGACGGTTATACGGCCAATTTTTATAATCTATTTAAGGACGAATTATCTCCCCCACTTTTAGAAGCCTTTAACTCTATATCTGGCCATAATAGGTTTCCGGACTCCTTTTTACATGCCCATATCACAGTCATACCCAACGAGAGTAAGGATCCACAACAATGTGCCAGTTTTCACCCTATTTCCCTGATCAGTACTGACGCCAAGATGTTTGCCAAATAGATAGCGGTTAGACTTGCTGGGTTCCTGGGATCTCTAGTCCACTTAGATCAGGTGGGTTTTGTTCCACAACGTGAAGCTCGAGATAATACTCTGAAAACTTTTTCACTGTTGCATCATGTGAAGAAAAATAAGATTCTGTGTATGCTACTATCTCTGGATGCCAAGAAGGCGTTCTCATAAATTCATAGGGCTCATAACTATTCTTTGATCGCTCCTATTAGCCAAACGGCATAATATTTTTTTTTGTAGACGGCAGTCTGTAATCTGCTGATGTATTTGCAGGGCAGCATAGTCAGCTGATCTATCCACTGTAAGGGGGATTAATATACATAAATCTTAATTATTGTAGAATATAAAGTTATGCCTATTTCTGATATACTTTGAATTTACATTTCCTATAGCAACAGCTCCTAGAGATCGAGGGGTGCTACCGCAGACATGCACACGTTCTGGCCCTGGAGAATTAGGGGGTATTGGGGACTTTGTTGAAATATCTCTAAAACACTGTGCATCTGGGATGAGGGACTTCATCCTGATCTTCAGGAGCCACCAAGGAGAAGGTAAGTTCATGTGTGTACTGTATGTATGAGTATCCGATCATAAATATCTGATAATCCAGCACCACGGCGGTCGTAAGGAAGCCGGATTACCAGAATGCTACTGTAGATCAATGTGGAGCACTACTGTAATATCCAGCCAAACGATGCTGGTCAGCTCCTGCGTCTACGTCCTGTATATACTTTTGAACATTTTTGATACATTATTTTGGGAGAAATGCTACTGCTCTCTTGTGACAGTCTTATGATTAATGTTCCCCATGTCACTCCGACTGTTAATTATTGGAGTGGGGATGTAGCCACTTTGGCTACAAACTCCAGAAGGCCCTGGCTCCATTACAGCGAGGGGCTTTTGTACATTAATCATCTCTTTATACGTCCTCGCCGGCTGCTCGAAGCTTTTGTTGTTTGAATTGTTCGCTCTCTTTAAAGCAATTGTGTGTGGACAATATTTTTTTCTGCCGGCAGCTCCAACAAATGCGATACGGGAAGCTGAGGAAATTAGCGCTGTCACAGCCCATTACTAAACTCTGCAACGTGAGCGTTTCCGCATCGCGGCGGCACGGAGGGGCGACAATGGTAACCGCCAGCCAGAGACGTTTAGCCGAGGAAGAATTATTTTCCCTGTTCAGACAGATTTGAATCATGATTACGTCTTGCAGAACCCTTATGAATGTATATGCTGAGCCAGGTCTTGGCAGAGGACCACGGCTTATTAACGAGCAGGCACAGGGCAGAAGAGGAGGCCGTTCTCGGGGTACAGAACTTAATTCTTCCAAATAAAAATGAATAATAATAAAAAATGTGTCACGTTACTGTGTAAACCAATTAATGAGAAGAAGGTAATGCAGCCGGAGACATTTTGCATGGGTACCCCGTGCTGGTCCCGAGAGACGCCTAATGAGTTGGTATAAAAAATGCCTCCTATGTCCACACAACTGGGGCAGTTAAAATTAATGAATATTTTGGCAACCAACCTGATATCTCTCTGGAACATCCATCAACAAAGAAAAATCAGGTTAGGGGTTTGTCACCAGGGGCTCCCCTCAGTGATGACCTGGAACAAAACTAAGAGAGTCAACCTACTTTTCGAAATCACACATTTTGAAAGTAGGTTGATACTCTCTTCGTGTGGCTACAATGAAAAAAAGATGGTTGAAAAGGTGGACGTTCAAAAGAACAGGAGGTGGTTCAGATTGCACAGGATGGATGGCACCTACGTAGCAGGTACTATTCCGGTTCTCCTACCCAAGAATAAATGGCAGGGTGGCTAAAAAGAGTGTTCGTCCCCTTTCACTCCCCATGAGCCAGGGTTTAGAGCCATTGCCAAGAGTTGCTCCTGCTCGGACGGGTTCGGCACGACATTGTTATTATATGGTCGCCCATTCTTTTGAACGCGCTGTGTGACGTCATTTTCATTGCAGGAGCTTATCCTGGTGATATTAGCGGATCAGTGGAGTGTCAGCAGCCAGACCAACCGCCAACAACAACAAATTACCTGAGAAGCTTCTGCAGGAAAGGGCGTCAATACAAGGAAGACGATGGTCAACAAAATTATTCAGTATTTAATACCGCCACCAATAAATGAGGGAGACCATAGTAGGAGGACTGTTCAAGTAAGGCTTAGTCCACATCTGTGTCGGGACTTCGTTCATGGGATCCGTCGGACCTTTCCGTCAGGGGAACCCATGAACGGAATCCAAACTGAAACAAACGGAAACCATAGGTTTTCGGTTTGCATCACCACTGATATCAATGGTGATGGATCCGGTGGAAATGGTTTCCGTTTCTCACCGTTGTGTAAGGGTTTCATTGTTTTGGCGGAATCAATACCGTAGTCGACAGAACCCTTACACAACAGTGACAAACTGAATCCATTTGCACCGGATCCGTCACCATTGAAATCAATGGTGATGCAAACGGAAACACATGGTTTCCATTTGTTTCAGTTTAGATTGCGTCCATGGGTTCCCCGGACGGAAACTCTGATGGAATCCATGAACGAAGTCCCGACACAGATATGAACGAAGCCCAAGCTCGCCTGACATGTCTGTTATAGTAAATATTTGCATTCCCCATATAACAAACAATTCTGGCGCTTCTTTTCTTAGAACCCTACATTGTGAAGTTCCTCTGTTATTCCTCCTGGAAAGGTATGAATAAATTGACAACTGGGTGTTACCATTCCCCTTGTCTATGGAGCGTGTCCCTACACAGTATAACACTGTCCGATTAGTGCGGTTAGGTGTCAAAATGTGTAACGACACACCCTAATGACAAAGATAACACCCTGGTGTCAATTTAGGCTATGTTCACATTAGCCCCCGCTGCAAATTTCATCAGATTTGAAAAAACAGAGTTGTATGCAGAGATATCTTTCCCGTCAAAGCGACGGACACCTCGATGGAACTCACTTTAAGTCAATAGGGTCCGTTGGGTGCCGCTGGTTATAAACGGAAGCCACGACGCAGATGTGAAACACAGCCTTATACATACACTACCGTTCAAAAGTTTAGGGTCATTTAGAAATTTCCTTATTTTTGCAAGAAAAGCACAGTTTTTTTCAATGAAGATAACATTAAATTAATCAGAAATACACTCTATACATTGTTAATGTGCTAAATGTCTATTCTAGCTGCAAAAGTCTGGTTTTTAATGCAATATCTACATAGGTGTATAGAGGCCCATTTCCAGCAACCATCACTCCAGTGTTCTAATGGTACATTGTGTTTGCTAACTGTGATAGAAGGCTAATGGATGATTAGAAAACACTTGAAAACCCTTCTGCAATTATGTTAGCACCGCTGTAAACAGTTTTGCTGTTTAGAGGAGCTATAAAACTGACCTTCCTTTGAGCTAGTTGAGAATCTGGAGCATTACATTTGTGGGTTCGATTAAACTCTCAAAATGGCTAGAAAAAGAGAGCTTTCATGTGAAACTCGACAGTCTATTCTTGTTCTTAGAAATGAAGGCTATTCCATGCGAGAAATTACCGAGAAACTGAAGATTTCCTACAACTGTGTGTACTACTCCCTTCAGAGGACAGCACAAACAGGCTCTAACCAGAGTAGAAAGGGAAGTGGGAGGCCCCGCTGCACAACTGAGCAACAAGACAAGTACATTAGAGTCTCTAGTTTGAGAAATAGACGTTTCACAGGTCCTCAACTGGCAGCTTCATTAAATAGTACCCGCAAAACGCCAGTGTCAACGTCTACAGTGAAGAGGCGACTCCGGGATGCTGGCCTTCAGGGCAGAGTGGCAAAGAAAAAGCCATATCTGAGACTGGCTAATAAAAGGAAAAGATTAATATGGACAAAAGCACACAGACATTGGACAGAGGAAGATTGGAATAAAGTGTTATGGACAGACGAATGGAAGTTTGAGGTGTTTGGATCACACAGAAGAACATTTGTGAGACGCAGAACAACTGAAAAGATGCTGGAAGAGTGCCTGGCGCCATCTGTCAAGCATGGTGGAGGTCATGTGATGGTCTGGGGTTGCTTTGGTGCTGGTAAAGTGGGAGATTTGTACAAGGTAAAAGGGATTTTGAATAAGGAAGGCTATCACTCCATTTTGCAATGCCATGCCATACCCTGTGGACAGCGCTTGATTGGAGCAAATTTCATCCTACAACAGGACAATGACCGAAAGCACACCTCCAAATTATGCAAGAACTATTTAGGGAAGAAGCCGGCAGCTGGTATTCTATCTGTAATGGAGTGGCCAGCGCAGTCACCAGATCTCAACCCCATAGAGCTGTTGTGGGAGCAGCTTGACCGTATGGTACGCAAGAAGTGCCCATCAAGCCAATCCAACTTGTGGGAGGGGCTTCTGGAAGCATGGGGTGAAATTTCTCCCGATTACCTCAGCAAATTAACAGCTAGAATGCCAAAGGTCTGCAATGCTGTAATTGCTGCAAATGGAGCATTCCAAGACCAAAGCAAAGTCTGAAGGAGAAAATCACTATTTCTAACCTTGTCAATGTCTTGACTATATTTTCTAGTCATTTTGCAACTCATTTGATAAATATAAGTGTGAGTTTTCATGGAAAACACAAAATTGTCTGGGTGACCCCAAACTTTTGAACGGTAGTGTACGTGTCCAGCAGAAAAACGTACGGTCACAAGTTACCTTTCAGCCAATCAGGCCAGAAGGTACGGGTATGATCGTACGGTGTACAGTTCTGAATAGTACCAGCTAAATCCCTTTTAGCTGATCTTCGTGACAGAACCTCTAAGGAAAAAAAAATTATTTTTAGATGCTGGAAATAAAACCTCAAATACCTAAAACATCTGGCGCATAAATCGTACACAGGTGGAAACATGAGCGCCAATGTCTTATGGGTCATCAAATTCAGAAAGTTTTTTACAAATACACTAAGCATCTATATAACTAATGCCGATATATTCAATTAATTATTGGTCTTAAAAACAAATTTTGGTAATGAAGCCGAGTAAGAAAACACCTTAAAACGAGATAAAAATAAATAAAAACAAAATAAAAAAAATAAAAGATGCCGGAATGATTTATGCTTTTGCTCTTTACTATTAATTATAACAAGGAGCCGTATCCGTAATTAATTATCCAAATCATTAAGAAGATATTCTGTAGAAACACAAGAACATTTGCATTATAAAGACGAGAAAAGAATAAAGGAGGCGACGCCAATGTACAGCAGTCACACAGAAACAAAGAACAACACAACGTACAAATCTGTCAAAAGAAAATCTCCTTGTAAAGAAAAACTACAAATGATACGGAGTTTGTAACCGGAGCCGAGATCCGCGTGTATTTACCAGGATAGGAGAGAACAGGAAAAAATAGCAACAATGGGCTGTTCTTCGAAAGCCTGAGGAATGAATAAAGATGAACAAGCGAGCAGCGGAGGGGAACCGGAATTTGTTTCAGGACCATTACAGAGCGCCGGCTGTCAGCTCCGCGTCCCGGATTTTAAGAGGTTTCATTCCTACATAACAATCAGGGAGCAACTGAGGCGAAAAGGAGAGACCCATTTTATGTGAAATAACAGCGTGCGTTCTGATAAAAGGTCCTGTGAAAACTTGAAGGGGCAGTTTAAAGGTGGTCTAAACGTTATAAATCAAGCTCAAATGTAAAGAAAAAAACAACAACTTTTTATTAAAAAAACGTTACCGCTAGTGTGCACCGCTTTCCAGTTCTCTGAATGCAGCCAGCAGTGTAAAGTATAGATGTTTTCATGCCGGTTGTCATGGCTACGTCCAGGGTTTTGAATTTATATATACAGTTAAGTATCATTTCTCCTCCCAACTACACTAGATGCACGAATACTAAGCACACAAAGGTCTTTTTCTTATTTATATATATATGAAGATGCTTGAGAAAAGTACTAAGGCTGGACAGAAACGTGGCATCTCTGCATTGATAATCACTCTATTTTTGCTTATATTGGAGTGCTGCTGAATTCTTCTTGATAGATTATATATATATATACACACACACAGTGAAGGAAATAAGTATTTGATCCCTTGCTGATTTTGTAAGTTTGCCCGCTGTCAAAGACATGAACAGTCTAGAATTTTTAGGCTAGGTTAAATTTACCAGTGAGAGATAGATTATATAAAATAAAAAAAAGAAAATCACATTGTCAAAATTCTATATATTTATTTGCATTGTGCTCAGAGAAATAAGTATTTGATCCCCTACCAACCATTAAGAGTTCAGCCTCCTCCAGACCAGTTACACGCTCCAAATCAACTTGGTGCCTGCATTAAAGACAGCTCTTACATGGTCACCTGTATAAAAGACTCCTGTCCACAGACTCAATGATCAGTCTGACTCTAACCTCTACAACATGGGCAAGACCAAAGAGCTTTCTAAGGATGTCAGGGACAAGATCATAGACCTGCACAAGGCTGGAATGGGCTACAAAACCATAAGTAAGACGCTGGGTGAGAAGGAGACAACTGTTGGTGCAATAGTAAGAAAATGGAAGACATACAAAATGACTGTCAATCGACATCGATCTGGGGCTCCATGCAAAATCTCACCTCGTGGGGTATCCTTGATCCTGAGGAAAGTGAGAGCTCAGCTGAAAACTACACGGGGGGAACTTGTTAATGATCTCAAGGCAGCTGGGACCACAGTCACCAAGAAAACCATTGGTAACACATTACGCCGTAATGGATTAAAATCCTGCAGTGCCCGCAAGGTCCCCCTGCTCAAGAAGGCACATGTACAGGCCCGTCTGAAGTCTGCAAATGAACATCTGGATGATTCTGAGAGTGATTGGGAGAAGGTGCTGTGGTCAGATGACACTAAAATTGAGCTCTTTGGCATTAACTCTACTCGCCGTGTTTGGAGGAAGAGAAATGCTGCCTATGACCCAAAGAACACCGTCCCCACTGTCAAGCATGGAGGTGGAAACATTATGTTTTGGGGGTGTTTCTCTGCTAAGGGCACAGGACTACTTCACCGCATCAATGGGAGAATGGATGGAGCCATGTACCGTCAAATCCTGAGTGACAACCTCCTTCCATCCACCAGGACATTAAAAATAGCTCGTGGCTGGGTCTTCCAGCACGACAATTACCCGAAACATACAGCCAAGGCAACGAAGGAGTGGCTCAAAAAGAAGCACATTAAGGTCATGGAGTGGCCTAGCCAGTCTCCAGACCTAAATCCCATCGAAAACTTATGGAGGGAGCTGAAGATCTGAGTTGCCAAGCGACAGCCTCGAAATCTTAATGATTTACAGACGATCTGCAAAGAGGAGTGGGCCAAAATTTAATGTAACATGTGTGCAAACCTCATCATCAACTACAAAAAACGTTTGACTGCTGTGCTTGCCAACAAGGGTTTTGCCACCAAGTTGTAATGGCAGGGGTTAGGGAGACGGACAAGTGAGCCCTAATCTACCCGCCACTCTGTCCCTGCCTACTTGCAACGACCCGCCCTAGGCGACGGGGTACAACTGGGCGGCGGTCCCTGCGCTCAGTAAGTGCACGACAAACACGACAAATACACAAAGGAACACAAGCAAGAAAAAGGGGCCGTTGCCCACGGCGACACCGTGAGCAACCAGAGTGGTGAACGAGCCGAGTCAAACCAGGAGTGTGCGAGGTACAAAACGAAGAGCAGAAGAGTAGTCAGTAAGCCAGGGTCTGTATGGAGCAGGATCAAAAATAGCAGGAGCTGTAGCTGGGCCAGGAAACCACAAGGAAAGAATCACAAGCACCGAGGGACAGGAAGTGCAGGCTTAAATAGACCGAGGGCGGGAGCTAGCTGAGTCTGGCCAGGTTACGATAGGCTCTCCCACTCCTAAGCCTGCCAGCCTGAATGGTGGAAGCAGGAGTCAGTCTCAGGGATGTATTCTCAGGTGCTGACTGATTAGTTCTGGGAGTTAACCCCGAAACTGTGCCTGGCAGATCCTTTACACAAGTATTAAGTCTTGTTTGCCAAAGGGATCAAATACTTATTTCTCTGTGCACAATGTAAATAAATATATATAATTTTGACTGTGATTTTCTGTTTTTTTTTTTCTTATATAATCTCTCTCTCACTGGTAAAATTAACCTAGCCTAAAAATTCTAGACTGTTCATGACTTTGACAGTGGGCAAACTTACAAAATCAGCAAGGGATCAAATACTTATTTCCTTCACTATATATATATATATATATATATATATATAAAACAAAGCAACATTTGAAATCTCTGTATGTGACGCAGTCATGGCAACCAATGAAAACATCCAACGCTAACACGGCTGGATGCAGAGCTGGAGAGCGATGCACAAAACAAATAAGGCCTCATGCACACGATCCGAGCCATGTGTACGGCTGTGATTTTCGGGTCGGCCGGCCGCGAAGCAACACCCGCGAGCCGGCCGCAAATCGCAGGCCATGCACATGGCCGCGTCTACTATTTCCTATGAGCCTGGACCATGGAAACCACGGTCGTGTGCATGGGCCCATAGGAATGAATGGGGCCGAAATTCTCCTGTAGATTTTCGGGGGAATTGCGGCCGCAAAAGCACGTTCGTGTGCATGGGGCCTAAGGTTTATATTCACAGGATATTCCAGAAATGTCAGACAGGAGACGCCTAATTCACACGAGCATGTTCGGACTGTGATATACGGAACGTATTTCGGCACCATTTCCTGGACCGAACACACTGTAGGGAGCCGGGCTCCTAGCATCATAGTTATGTACGACACTAGGAGTCCCTGCCTCGCTGCAGGACAACTGTCCCGTACTGAAAACATGATTACAGTACAGGACAGTTGTCCGGCAGCGAGGCAGGGACTCCTAGTGTCGTACATAACTATGATGCTAGGAGCCCGGCTCCCTGCAGTGTGTTCAGTCTGGGAAATACTGCCGATATACGGACCGAACATGCTCGTGTGAATTAGGCCTTATTCAAATGCTCCAGAAAAAAAATAAAAATCAGCACAAAATAATGACCGCGCCGCAGATTTTATAATCCAGGGTGTTCGTTACTCACACAGATTTGCACACTGAAAAGTAGGAGATTAACTACACTGAACTTTAATGACGCTTTTCTGCGTCTGAAACTCTGTTTTTGCTTTGGCTTTCCCTGATAATCCACTATAGATGCGCTACTAGCATATCCCGACCATGTGAACATGGCCTAAATGTGCACAAAAAATTAATCATGAAAATGAAAAGTTCAGCTACGTTCTAATAAACGTTGTGTTTCAATTCCACACCATTTTCAAGATATGTGCTTGCTGTCGGTGAATAGAAACATTAATTATTTAAACCCAGAGGCTGAAAACACATTCAGATCATGTCCAACTGAGAAGTGCACAGGGAAGCACCGATCTATGCAAGCTCATCATTGCGGACTACTGAAACAGCTTAATGAGGGGGATGTAAAAAGTCATGTAGGATCATTAATGTGTATGATGATCTTTATCCTTAACCCTCATTTAGTATATTGTGGGGTCTGATTTATAGGAACAACTGTACTCACTGGTTTAGAATTATTCGGACATCTGTAATCCGTGTTGGAATCCGGTTCCTTGGGCCCACCAAAGACTATTCGGAGGACCACCCTTCATATATACAGAACATGTGCACATCCAATTTTCATTGTATTGTAATCTTTGTTGTGATCATTGTAGACACCGGATACATCATCAGTAAGATCTAATAGGTTATTAGTGATCATCCCATAAGAAATAGACCCTAGGGGCAAGGGATTGGTTCCAAATTCACCTCCAAATGAGGTGGCCTCCTGCTGAACCTTTGGGGTCCATTACTCTTTCAAAACCTGGGTCCATCAGAGGAAGCTCTAGTCCTACCCGATCTGTAACATTGATCTGACATGTTGCACATCCCACACTTAATATTGTATTTTTGATGCGTTTTTTTAGGTGCGGTTTTTCCATTTCGATGAGAAAATCGGTGCATTTTTTTATGCTGCGGATGTTTGTGCGTTTTTTATCAACTAGACAGATGCAATTCTGAGAAGGAAACGCAAGATAAATTGACATGCTGTGGATTTTAAAATACGCATCGCAGGTCAATTTACGTGCAGAAAAATTCTGCAATGATTAGATGAGATTTCTTGAAATCTCATTTACTCTACTGGCACTGTATTAGGCCAAATACACACGAAGCCTATTACGTGCAGATTTGCCGCACATATTATCATGTGGCAAATCCGCAGCGTAAGGCTGGATTCACACGAGCGTGTGCTTTTTGTGCACACAAAAAACGCGGCGTTTTGCCTGCGCAAAAGGCACTTAACAGCTCCGTGTGTCATCACCATATGATGTGCGGCTGTCTGATTTTCGCGCAGCCGCCATCATTATGACACTCCATTTGGATGTTTGTAAACAGAAAAGCACGTGGTGCTTTTCTATATACATTCATCCTTTTCCCAGTGTTTCCGTGTGACATGCGTGATTTTCACGCACCCATTGACTTCAATGGGTGCGTGATGCGTGAAATACGCAGAAAGAACGGACATGTCGTGACTTTTTCGTTGCGGACTGATGCGGCGTAAAAATCACGCACATGTCTGCACGGCCCCATAGACTAATAGAGGTCCGGGCGACGCGCGTGAAAATCATGCGCGTTGCACGGACGTATATCTCGTTCGTCTGAATAAGCCCTAATACAGCACCAGAAAAGTAAATGGGATTTCAAGAAATCTCATCTACACGTTGCGGAATTTCTCTGCACATAAATTGACCTGCGGTGCGGATTTCAAAATCTGCAGTATGTCAATTTATCTTGCATTTCCGTCTGTGTATCCGACTAGTTTAAAAAAAAAAAAAAAAAAAAAAAACGCAACAAAATCCACAGAATCAAAACGCACCTATTTACGCAACAAGAGGTAAAGACCGCACCTAAGAACGCACTATTAGGTGCAGATTTTACCTGCGGAATTAACTGCGATTTTGATGGATTTTTTTACCAAATTCCGCAACGTGTACATGTAGCCCTATGATGCAGGATATTCGCACGTAATACGCATGGTGTGCACTAAGGCCGGGTTCCCATGGGTCGGATACGCTGCATAAAAGCGGTCTGAAAACTCACACCACATTGTGGTGAAGTTTTTCGGACAGAATTCCGGCACGCGGAAAGCAGCGCTTGGGGGAAAACAACAACGTCGATACTTACCCCCTCCATCTTCTCTGCACGTAGTCCAGCCTCCTACGATGATGTTGCAGGCCGTGTGACACTGCAGCCTGTGATTGGCTGCGGCGGTCACATGGGATGAAACGTAAAACCCAGGAGGCCGGACTGCAGGAAGGAGGAGGACGTTCTGGGTAAGTATGATTTATATTTTTTTCCGGAGTTGCAATTTTTGCTGCGTAATTGCTGTGATTACGCCGCAAAAGTCTCAACACTTGGCTCTCTGTTGCGGATTTTGCATCCTCATTGAATTCAATGTGGAAAACAAAACCCAAAACAGAAAATCAACAAAAATGCAGAATAAATTGGACATGTAGCAGAAATAAATTCCGTACCGCAGGTCAATTTATTAACGTTTACGCTACTTTTTTTCCTAAATCTCATCCACTTTGATGTTACTGTAAATGCTGCGGAATTTCCGCACAGGATTCCATTGCGGAAATTCTGCAGAATTTATGCTACGTGGGAGCCCGGCCTTGAGGTGTTTTTCAGGAATAGAAAAACATGGCTGCTTTCTTTCAAAACCAGCGCCACATATACTGTAGTACGTCCACCGCTTGTGTTTGTTATTGCATCTCAGTCCCATTCACTTTAAGACAGCTGAGCTGCAATACCAGACACGACCTAAATACAGGTGTGGCGTTACTTTAGGAAAAAAGCAGCCATTGTTTTCTAGTCCTGGCTCCTCCTGTTACATTGTCGGCACCACCTTATCCTGAATTTAAGGGAAACGTGATGACCGTCTTTTTACCTTCCTTGTTTCTGCAATGCAAACAGGACTCCTTCCCTCTGAAAAGGTAGAAGCCTCTCTCGCAGTTTTTCGGGAAGACACGATAATCTGTCAGCCGCATCCTGAGCCGACTCCCTTTGCTTTACTCTCGACTTTGCCATTCTTCACCTAAAATTTATTGGAAACGAACATGAATGAAAACCAGAAACTTTACAGCATTTCCGCTTTCATGCAATCATTGTATAATGAAAAGTTCTGCCGCTTTGGGTTTCAATTTCTCACCATTTCCAAGATCTCTGCTTGCTGTCAGTGAATGGGAACATGATCGTTTACATCCAGAAGCTGAAAACCTACCCAGCTGCAGGGCTCGTAACAGCGTCAGAGCTCCCTCTTCTAAAGCCGTGCGTCTGTGTGAGCAGCACATTATTAGCACATATAAACAGCGATAATTATCTTATCATGGCATTTTTCCTCCAGATCCTGACTCATTAGTAATTCAGCTTACACCCTGATGGACACGCACATGAAACAGCATAAACAGAACAGCTGCTCTGACTAATACACATCAATGCGGATCGCTCTCCAATATCCCAAAATAATAAGATGACATCACATGTACGGACAGATACCCAGAAGAAAAAAAAAAAAAAAAAAACTTTACAGAAAATATACTTTTCATCCAACTAACAGAGACTAAAGACAAAAAAATGAAAAAAGTTAGAAAATGAAGATAAATTATAATAACTATAGAACCCCCAGTGCAGTAGATCAGCAGAAAGAAACGTTACCCTTAGGCTCCATGCACACGACCGTATATTTCAGCCGTAATTACAGACCCATTCATTTCTATTGGCCACGGACACCTTTCAGTATTTTTACGGATGGGTGTCTGTGCTGAAAAAAATTATAGAACCCGTCCTATTCCTGTCCGTAATTACGGCACGGACTCCCCATAGAAGCCTATTGGCGTTTCTGGATATGGACGGCTACGGATGTGCGTCTGTAAACCGTACGTATTTATGGAAGCGTTGCTATGCAAAATGTTGGTGACATCATTTGCAGCCTCCCTCTTTTCTACGGACCGTATTTACAGAAACTCTGCGCCAGAAAACGCTCGCGGGAAAAAAAAAAAAAAAAAAAAAGGCATGCTCTTTCCTCCCACAGTTACAACTCTTGGAAATCAATGGGAGACAGAGAAAGTGTTTTCGCTGCATTTTATGCCCGCGGCACTCATTGGCCGCGGCCGAAAAACGCAGCAAGATTGTGCAGGCAGGTCAAAATCAGCCACAAAAGTCCTGAAGGAATTTTGTGGCAGATTTTTTTCTGCCTGCAAAATACTATAAAACTTAGGCTATGTTCACACGGGGTATTTTGCCGAGTTTTTTGACGCAGAAACCGCGTCGCAAAACTCCGCAAAAACGGCCCGAGAACGCCTCCCATTGATTTCAATGGGAGGCGTCGGCGTCTTTTTCCCGCGAGCAGTAAAACTGCCTCGCGGGAAAAAGAAGCGACATGCCCTATCTTCGGGCGCTTCAATGGGAGGCAGAGAAAGCGTATATTTCGCTGTTTTATGCCCGCGGCGCTCAATGGCCGCGGGCGAAAAACGGTGCGATAATTGCCGCGAAAAACGGCGTGCAGGGAGAGGAATATCTGCCTCCAAGTTCCAAACGGAATTTTGAGGCAGATATTCCTCCCCCAAAATACTCCGTGTGAACATAGCCTTAAGGGATATTCTAGTTTTAGATAAAGTTTAACCACTAGAACAGTAAAGTTCTACAACATTGGGTGGAATTTATCAAACGTTCTGCGCCAGTTTTCTAGCAAAGAAAAGTTAAAAATGCCTCAAAAGTTGCAATTTGCAACGACAGGAATTTATTAAGACTGGCGTTTCATACGCAGTATTTATGCTACGTGTGAACTGACCTCTACGGACCTAGCGCTGAAGAGAAATTGAACGCTTGTTGCCGGGTTCCCCCACATATTACAGCCAATCACTGGGGTTCTCAGCAGCAGGAGACCCTGTGATCAACTCGGCATAAAGGACCCTACTAAGAAAAAAAAAAGGGAATTTTCAATTTGAGATGAGTTTGATACGGAAGCTACGGGTGCCGGATTATAATTCCGCACAATGCGGAGGTTGTTCGGAGCCGTTTGTAACAGCCCGTATCATGGGTCCAGCTATACCCACTGGTTTACCTACATAACGGCAACTCAGAGATGTTCTAATTTGAAGGCGCGGGTCTGGTGAATCCCTTTAAGACGACTTCTCCTCCATTATGACAGGACACTTCATGTACATGCAAAACAAGTGACCGGCACCGCCGACCGCGCGACAACAGGTGGAGGCCGAGGGGGCGACTTTTACATTAGGAATTTCAATTGGCTTTCTCTCCTGTGTAAATTCATTCAAAAATAGCTTTGCCAAATCGCGGCATTCACACTACTCTCTATTCACAACATTACAAGTGAATATATTTCCGCTTGAGGAAAATAAATTGGCCTCTTGAGGGATTGTTTTCTGAAAGATGAATCTATCTTTCTACGTTTCTCCCCCCAAAGGAAAGTCAAGGAGGAATTGGAAGATGAATTCTAAAATGGACATTATAATCAACCGCTGCTCATTATCATAGGTAGAAAGACACATTTAATAGCTCATAACCCCCCGGTGGATTTTAATAGGGACCCGTCCTCCTGCATTGAGTGCTAAAAATACTTCATTAAATCTTACCATTGAACCTGAGTGAATCGATTCCATTTACATCTCGCTGAAAGATGATGACAACTAGAAAAGGACATTTAAGTTAGTGATGGTATTAACCTTTGCTGCACCAGAGCAGCCCGGCGAGGCAAAGTGTGCAGGAATCAGCTGAGCCGACAATGCTCATATTAGAGTATTACACAGAACTCACAGCACATGCAGCTCCGTTATGTACAGTCTATGTGCTGGCTCTAGTGCCGATACCTCATAACAGTCAAAGGCCACGAGATGTAATCACCCAGCTTTCCATGAGTCCTGAAAGTCAATACTGCCTAATTACAGGACGTATCACTCACCACATCGAAGGCAGAGCGGACATACAGAGTTCTAGGAAAGCTGGGTGATGTCTTCAGTGAGAGCTGACGGGCAGCTATATTAGTGGTCAAACTATTTTTCCCACAAACAGATATAACTAAGAAACAGTGACATTTTTTAACAAGTCACTGTGTACATACATTACTTATCCTGTACTGATCCTGAGTTACATCCTGTATTATACTCCAGAGCTACACTCACTATTCTGCTGGTGGAGTCACTGTATACATACATTACATTACTTATCCTGTACTGATCCTGAGTTATATCCTGTATTATACTCCAGAGCTGCACTCACTATTCTGCTGGTGGAGTCACAGTGTACATACATTACATTACTTATCCTGTACTGATCCTGAGTTACAGCCTGTATTATACTCCAGAGCTGCATTCACTATTCTGCTGGTGGAGTCACTGTGTACATACATTACATTACTTATCCTGTACTGATCCTGAGTTACATCCTGTATTATACTCCAGAGCTGCACTCACTATTCTGCTGGTGCAGTCACTGTGTACATACATTACATTACTTATCCGGTACTGATCCTGAGTTACATCCTGTATTAGGCCCTGTTCACACTGAGTTTTTTAACGAGTTTTTTGACGCGGAAACCGCGCCACAAAACTCCTCAAAAACCCCCCGAAAATGCCTCCAATTGATTTCAATGGGAGTTGGACGAGTTTTTTTACCGCGAGTAAAAAAAGCGTGTCGCGGTAAAAAGAAGCGTCATGACCCATCTTGAGGCGGTTTCCACCACCAAAACCCCATTTCAATCAGGCAGAAAGAGTGAAAAAAATGCCTCGACGAGTGTTCTGACGAGTTTTTGTCAAACCACTGTGCAAAAAACGTCTGGAGCAGCTTTTGCAGGAGGAACACAGCCTTATACTCCAGACCTGCACGCACTACTCTGCTGGTGGAGTCACTGTGTACATACATTAGATAACTTATCCTGATTTATATCCTGTATTATACTCCAGAGCTGCACTCACTATTATGCTGGTGGAGTCACTGTGTACATACTTACATTACTTATCCTGTACTGATCCTGAGTTACATCCTGTATTATACTCCAGAGCTGCACTCACTATTCTGCTGGTGGAGTCACTGTGTACATACATTACATTACTTATCCTGTACTGATCTGGAGTTACATCCTGTAACAGGGACTCCTAGCGTCGTACATAACTATGATGCTAGGAGCCCGGCTCCCTGCAGTGTGTTTGGTCCGGGACTTGCGGCCGAAATACATTCTGTCCTTTACGGACCGAACATGCTCGTGTGAATCCAGCCTCATACAGGATGTAACTCAGGATCAGTACAGGATAAGTAATGTATGTACACAGTGACTCCACCAGCAGAATAGTGAGTGCAGCTCTGGAGTATAATACAGGATGTAACTCAGGATCAGTACAGGATAAGTAATGTAATGTATGTACACAGTGACTCCACCAGCAGAATAGTGAGTGCAGCTCTGGAGTATAATACAGGGTGTAACTGAAGATCAGTACAGGATAAGAAATGTAATGTATGTACACAGTGACTCCACCAGCAGAATAGTGAGTGCAGCTCCGGAGTATAATACAGGATGTAACTCAGGATCAGTACAGGATAAGTAATGTAATGTATGTACACAGTGACTCCACCAGCAGAATAGTGAGTGCAGCTCTGGAGTATAATACAGGGTGTAACTGAAGATCAGTACAGGATAAGAAATGTAATGTATGTACACAGTGACTCCACCAGCAGAATAGTGAGTGCAGCTCCGGAGTATAATACAGGATGTAACTCAGGATCAGTACAGGATAAGTAATGTAATGTATGTACACAGTGACACTACCTTTTATGTAGAATAAGGCCCCATGCACATGAACGTAAAAACACCCCTAATCACGGGCTGTAATTACGGCCCCATAGACTTCTATTGGCCACGGGTACCTCCCCGTATGCTTACAAGAAGGTGCCCGTGCCGTTGAAAAATATAGAACATGTCCTATTTCAGGCCGTCATTACGGTACGGGCAGGCCCATAGAAGTCTATGGGGCTCCCGTAATTACGGGTGACTACGTGTGTGCACCTGTAATTACGGGAGCGTTGCTAGGCGACGTCAGTGGATAATCACTGTCCAGGGTGCTGAAAGAGTTAAACAATCGGCAGTAACTCCTTCAGCACCCTGGACAGTGACTTCCGATCAAAATATAGATCAACGTGTAAGAAAAGAAAATAGAAGTTCGTACTTACCGAGAACTCCCTGCTTCTTCCTCCAGTCCAGCCTCCCGGGGTGACGTTTCAGCCCATGTGACCGCTGCAGCCAGGGAGGTCGGGCTGGATGTCGAAAGAGGGAGGCGTCACCAAGACAACGGCCGGGTAAGTATGAATTTATTTTACTTTTACTACGGAAAGGGCTGCCCCTTCTCTTTATCCTGCACTGATAGAGAGAAGGGGCTGCCGACTACTGCAGTGCAATTTTGCAGCGAAAACATGCCCGTAAATACGGGTGGAATACGTGTGACCAAGGACCCGTACTTACGGGAGGAAAAAAATGCGTTTGTGTGCATGAGGCCTTATTCTGTATATAAAAAGTAAAACAGTGTTTAAAAGGAGAATATTTGGCCAGAAACAGAGATGAACATTGTTGCAGCGTTTGAGAACTTGATGCTGTTCAGACCGAACACATAACCTTTTCTTCTGGAAAAGAGAGATCCATCCTCTGTGCTGTTTGCTCGTTTACACTTCCCCTGTGGTTTTGATTTTTTAATGACAAATATCATGACAGTATCCACCACATATGGAGGAGACAATATATTCAAACTGGAAACCTGGCACTGCAGATAGAGCAGCGCTCCCGCCTACTGCTGTCAGAGCTGGAGGACGAGCCAAGCGGGAAGGTAACGGATGCAACCGGCGATCAGATGAAGAACAGCACAGATACAATGTTACGACATCAGCTGTTACATAACGCCCCTCCCCCAACCCATAGCACGGACTGGAGGCCAAAGGTCCCAATCTACACACATTTGTGGCCACTAAAGGTTTCAAAAAGAAAAACAAGAAACAGAATGAACACAGTGGGGCAGATATTCATCACTGTGTCGCAGGGGATTATAGTCTTATATAGCTTAAAGGGGCTGTTCATTGCTACAGGTCCAGCCGCTGAAACCCCTAGAGACCAGCCGATATCCATAGAGAAAGTTGTGGGCCACCACCGCAGGGAAAATGTACCACACGAGGCCCATATAATATACGTTTTTAAGATTTCTTAAGTCAGTGAATGGAGACATTCCAGAAGTGTATGCAGAAGTGTAGAACTGTAGAGGTTCTCAACCACTGGCTGTAAACAGATTGTTTCCATTCACTGATAGCAAGCAATAATCTTGTCATTTTGTGGAATTTCTTTTATTATTTCAAATCAGAGCCTCTGCAGTTGTGAACCAATACTTTGTAAATCGCCAAATTCGGCCTCAATTTTACATGGTGCTCTTTCACTCCTGAGCCCTGTCAAATGTCCAGGCAAAAGATTAGGGCCACATGTAGGGTGTTCCTAAAACCAGGAAACACAGTATAATACTTAGAGAGCTGTCTTGATATGGTGGCACAAGCTGGCCACCACATATTGGCATATCTACGGAAAAAATAAAATTTTCACTCTGCAACATCGAGTGCACACGAATTTCTTCAAAACACCTGTGGGGTTACTATGCTCACTACACCCCTAGGTAAATACCTTGAGGGGTGTAGTTTCCAAAATGGGGTCACTTCTGGGGGGTTTCCACTGTTTTGGTCCCACAGGCTTTGCAAATGCGACATAGCGCCCAGAAACCAATCCAGCAAAATCTGCACTCCAAAAGCCAAATGGCACTCCTTCCCTTCTGAGCCCTGCCGTGTGTCCAAACAGCGGTTTATGGCCACATATGGAGTATTGCCGTACTTGCTTTACAAATGTTGGGTTCTTTTTTTCTTTATTTGTTTGTTTGTTGAGAAAATGAAAAAAATGTTAGCTAAATATACGTCTTACTGAAGAAAAGGGATTTTTTTTTTATTTCACTGCCCAATTCTAATTAAATCTATGAAACACCTGTTGGATCAAAACTCTCACTACAACCCTAGATGAGTTCCACAAGGGGTGTAGTTTCCTAAATGAAGTCACTTTTTGGGCGTTTTCACTGTTTTGTCCCCTCAGGGGCTTTGCAAATGCGACATGGCTCCAAAAGTCAAATGGCGCTCCTTCCGTTCTAAGCCCTGCCGTGTGTCCAAACAGCCGGTTATTACCACATGTGGGGTATTGTTTTACTCTAGAGAAATTGCTTTACAAATTTTGCGGTGCTTTTTCTCCTTTAGTCCTTGTGGAAATCAGAAAAAAATTAGCTAAGCCTACATTTTCTTTACAAGATTTTCATTTTCACGGCCTACTTCCAATAATTTCTGCGATAAACCTGTGGGTTCAAAATGCTCACTATACCCCTAGATAATTTCCTCAAGGGGTGTAGTTTCTAAAATGGGGTCAAATTTCATTTATAGTAGACATTTGGGGGATGATAATTGGCAACAATTTCGCGTGGTATAACTGCCTGTCTTACAAGCAGAAACATTTAAATTTAGAAAAATGCAAATTTTTGCAACTTTGCCTCGAAAATTTTGGTGTTTTTCACAAATAAATACTGAATGCATAGAGCAAATTTTCCCATTAACATAAAGTCCAATGTGTCACAAGAAAATCTCAGAATCGCTTGGATAGGTAAAAGCATTCCGAAGTTAATACCACATAAAGTGACACGTCAGATTTGAAAAATGAGGCTCTGCAAGGAAGGTCAAAAGTGGGCACAGGGGAAGGAGTTAAATACAGAGGGGCAAGTTTACCAATATTGGTGCACCAGTATTCATTATTTAAGCAGTATGGGATTTTGATGAATATGGCGCAGCTAATGAGCTGCAACAGTTTTTACTTTATCTTACCTGTCGTAACGGACACCACTCCATAGTGGAAAAGCGGCGCAGCCTCCCATTCAATAAAACCCTCCGCAGTCGCACTTTTTCCAACAGTGTCGGAAAAATGGCCAAGTAAATATGGTGTTTAGTATAAAACGTTATTATTTAAACCGCAATTGCTCTGATAAATAAGCCCCAAAGTATATTGCAATATCGTAGAAGCCGCTCTCCGGCCGGGGGTTCACATACTTTCTGCTACAGTTCATAGTAGAATATCGAGTCGCGTGTAAACGCAGCATCCACTTATGTCTTGTGTGATAAATATTAGTATAAAAGGACGTGAACTTAAACATAATGTATCACCCGGCGTCCCCCACATGACCACCGACAGATTATCATCCACTGGAAGGAATCAATGAATGTCCTACTCAATGACAACAAGCAGTGATCTTGAAAACCATAAGGAATTAATACAGAATGTATATTGGAAAATTAGAAAACTTTTTATTATGCAAAAAATAACATTCATTTGCTGAAACTGGACAACCCCTACCAACATTGTGCCTCCCGTGCCCTCCATCCCCGTCTCCTAACCCTCCCCATCCACGCGCCCTGTCTCAACCGCCCATTTCTATTCATTGTCTCAGAATTCCCCATCCTGGCACGGTTTCTTGACCCCCTATCAATGTGCCCCGTCTCCTAATCCACCCATCCTTGTGGCCCTTCTGTTGACCCCCCCCCCACCCTAATGTCCCATCTCGAGACCTGACTCCTACGTCCCCCCATCTCCTGTTACATCCTCCTGACACCCCAGTTCCTCATGCCCCATCATGACTCCCCCTGTCCCTCTGCCACATCTACTGTCCCCCACATCATCGTACCTATTTCCGCTCTTCCCCATCCTCCTGCCCATCTTCACCCCCATCCTCGTGCCCATCTCCCGCCTCCCCACATCCTCGTGCCCATCTCCCGCCTCCCCACATCCTCGTGCCCATCTCCCGCCTCCCCACATCCTCGTGCCCATCTCCCGCCCCCCACATCCTCGTGCCCATCTACCGCCTCCCCACATTCTAGTGCCCATCTCCCGCCCCCCCACATCCTCGTGCCCACCTACCGCCTCCCCACATCCCCGTGCCCATCTACCGCTTCCCCACATCCCCGTGCCCATCTACCGCCTCCCCACATCCCCGTGCCCATCTACCGCCTCCCTACATCACCGTGCCCATCTACCGCCCCCCCACGTCCTCATCTACTGCCCCCACATCCCCGTGCCCATCTACCACCTCCCCACGTCCCCGTGCCCATCTACCACCTCTCCACGTCCCCGTGCCCATCTACCGCCCCCCCACGTCCCCGTGCCCATCTACCGCCCCCCCACGTCCTCGTGCCCATCTACCACCTCCCCACATCCCTGTGCCCATCTACCGCCTCCCCACATACCCGTGCCCATCTACCGCCCCCCCACGTCCTCGTGCCCATCTACCGCCTCCCCACGTCCCCGTGCCCATCTACCGCCTCCCCACGTCCCCATCTACCGCCTCCCCACGTCCCCATCTACCGCCTCCCCATCTACCGCCTCCCCACGTCCCCATCTACCGCCTCCCCATCTACCGCCTCCCCACGTCCCCATCTACCACCTCCCCACATCCCCGTGCCCATCTACCGCCTCCCCACATCCCCATCTACCGCCCCCCCACATCCCCGTGCCCATCTACCGCTCCCCCACATCCCCGTGCCCATCTACTGCTCCCCCACATCCTCGTGCCCATCTCCCGCCCCCACATCCTCATGTCCATCTCCTGATGTCTATTTGCGCCCAGCTTTCTCGCTGTGCTTTATCTACTGAAGCTGCCATCATGCCACCCGTCCTCTTGATGCCGTCACTATGCCGTCGGCGTGGCAATTTTCCATACCACTACTCTATTGACCCAGGTTCCATTATAACTAGTAACCATAATCTCTAAACTGGTTGTCTGCAACCTGTGACCCCCCCCCAAACTGATATGAAACTACAACTCCCAGCATAGTGGGAACGCTGAGAGTTGCAGGTTTACAACAAGCAGAGAATCACAGGTTGCAGATCAGACCTCCCGGTGCCAGTCTCCTAATCAGCTACAACCGGGCAGGCTGCCTACCCCCAGTATCCTGTCTCCTACCACCGTGACCCCCTCCAATGTGCCCAGTCACTATGCCCCTCACACATGTTGCCCTCTGGTTCCCTATCCCGCCTTCCACACATCACCGCCATCATTATTACCATTACAGTGACATCACACTCACACTGTCTGTTATTTCCAGCGCAGGGTGCGCACAAGCCAGCGACTACGTCAGAGAATCAGCCAAATTACGTCATTCAAAGTTCGCGCGCCACATCCGGAAATGACGACAGAAAGGGGCGTGGCATATAAGGTTGTTCCCTGCACTGTGTATGGTAAAGACTTACTGCTCTCATTCGCTGTTAAAACTACAGCTCCCAGCATGCCATGTGAGAGGGAGGAGCTACTGAGGCCTGCCACGGCATGCTGGGACTTGTAGTTTCAAAACAGCCGGAGAGCCACAGATTGCAAAACGTTGCATAGACTAGAAGATAGATAGATAGATAGATAGATAGATAGATAGATAGATAGATAGATAGATAGATAGATAGATAGATAGATAGATAGATAGATAGATAGATAGATTAGATAGATAATATTGTTATGTCCTTAATTTGTTAATTTCTGTCCATTTTATTTTAATTACAATAACTCATCTTCAAAATACTTTACCGATTCTCGTCTGTTCCCATCCTGCGGTCTGCTCGGCCCTCTACCGCTGTATACAATCATGCGTGACAGTGTTTTATCCTTAGTGATGATAGAGAATGTCTGCCCCGGTCCCGTGACGTGCCCTCACTACAATTTTGCACCTATAGAAAAGTTATTGGAATCCTTAGATAATCCCTTTAGGCTTTGTTCATATTTATAATGGAAAAGCCATGACGCAGCGCCGGATCCGCTGTACAACGGAAACTACTGGCCACTAATAAGTCCCGCTGACTTACAATGGTGTCGCCGGGGTTGGGTCGTGGTGTCCATCATTTTGATGGATAGAATAGCGCTGCATGCATCACTTCTTCCCATCAAATCTGACAGAATATGCGACAGAGGCTCCAATACAAATGTGAATAAGAAACTCTCAGGGTATAAAGTGTTAAAGGGGCTTCCGACTAAAAAAAAAATCCCCAGGAGTTCCCCATAACACGATGACGTTTGTCACGTACCTCCCTTTCGGCTCAGGTTCCCCGTCGCCAGTCACTGTTGGACTCCACATGTGTGATTGGCCACCAGAGTCATGTGACTTAATGTTTGGGAAAGTGAGTAAAGCGCGTTTTATGTGACTCCATTATGTATGAAGAATCCATTTTATAGTTTGAAGTATCTGTTTCTCTGTAAGACCAAATTTATGCTGGGACTGTCTGAGAAGTCATGTGTTTACGTTTCTTTATCTAAGTTTCCTATGAGAATGTAGACGAGTTGACCTCACAGCTGGAAGATTCTCATGGGAAAGCTTGTCTTACCTGTGATTTCTCCTAAGGGTATGTTCGCACACCCTATTTACGGACGTAATTCGGGCGTTTTAGCCCCGAATTCCGTCCGAAAATACGGCTCCAAAGCGTCGGCAAACATCTGCCCATTGATTTGAATAGGCTTCACGATGATCTGTGCCGACGGTCATTTTTTTAAGGCGCCGCTGTCAAATGACGGCGCATAAAAAAGACGGCCGCGTCAAAGAAGTGCCTGTCACTTCTTGAGACGTAATTGGAGCCGTTTTCCATTGACACAATGGAAAAACAGCTCCAATTACGTCCGTAATGGACGCAGCGAAAGACGCCTGCACTTGTCATTACGTCTCAAGTTGCGGAGCTGTTTTCTCCAGAAAATAGCACAGTAATTTCAGCCGTAACGGACGCTGCCGTGTGAACATACCCTTAGAAACCTTTCTCAGCTCAAGCCAACTCCCTACTTGTGGGACACAATTGCACCTGCGTACAAAGAATAAAAGTGGAGAAGGATTTTTGGGTATACAAATCAAGACTGTGTGTGTCTTTACTTCTCTCCGATATATCAATATAACTAATGGATTTGGTTCTGGGCAAGTGACTGAAGTGACTTGTGTCCCCACAAGTAGGGAGTTGACAAACCCATCTAAGGCCCTGTTCACACAGAGTTTTTTGACAAGTTTTTTGACGCGGAAACCGTGCCGCAAAACTCGTCAAAAAAGGCCCTAAAATGCCTCCCATTGATTTCAATGGGAGGTGGGGGCGGTTTTCTCCCGCGAGCGGTAAAACCGCCTCATGGGAATAAGAAGCGACATGCCCTATCTTCGGGCGTTTACGCCTCTGACCTCCCATTGACATCAATGGGAGGCAGAGAAAGCGTATTTCGCTGTGTTTTATGCCCACGGCGCTCAATGGCCATGGGCGAAAAACGCCGTGAAAAAATGCCGCCGCGGCGTGCAGGGAGAGGAAAATCTGCCTCAAACTTCCAAACGGAAATTTGAGGCAGAATTTCCACCTGCAAAAAAACTCTGTGTGAACACAGCCTAAACCTTCAGTCTAATATATTTTGAACAGGATTGCATCAGCAATATTATGAACAAAGCCTCTACTGCAGCCACCGTCTCCGAGATCGACACCTGGGGACCAAATTTTAATTTGCAAAATATTGCAAACTTTGTGCACTTTAGTGTTCAGTTTTACAAATGTATTTTATTAAAATGTTGAATCCCTAACCCAGAGAGATGATCAATTTGAACTATGGGGTACGACATGACCCAGCACAAGTGCCTGGCGGAGCCATCAGCAAGTGCTATACTGCTTGCTGACGGACTCTTGCCAGCCCCCAGTTCTAACAGAACAAAAGCAAAAAGTACACACAGCATAACAATGAAGACAAGATGATGGCACCAGGCGTATGTGGGCCATCTCTACTCCATCCGCAGCTTGGAAAACATAATTAGTGTAAACTCATATCGCTATGAGGTCCCCAAGCCCAGTTATCTGCCCAGGTTTACCTGGTGTTGATGTCAGTGCCGTTTGGAACACTTTTAAACACAACATTGGTGGTTCACTTTTAGGGTATGTTCACGCAGCTTATTTACGGCGAAAACATCTGCCCATTGATTTCAATGGGAAAAACGGCGTTCTGTTCCGATGGGGCGTTTTTTTTTTACGCAGTCATTTTAAAAAAAATGGTTAAAGAACGGCCACAAGAAAGAAGTGCATGTCACTTCTTGAGCCATTTTCAGAGCCGTTTTTAATTCAGCTCCAAAAACGGCCGTAAAAAATGCTGCGAAAAATGCAGGTTTGATTAAAAAACGGCTGAAAATCAGGAGCTGTTTCCCTTGAAAACACCTCCGTATTTTCATATGTTTTTCGCTAAGCATGTGAACATACCCTCAGGGGTAAAAATTGGTGGAAAAATCGGAAGCAGAACGCCTCCAAACATGTGCGCATTGATTTCAATGGGAAAAACGGCATTCTGTTTTTAAAAACGGCCGCGTATAAAAACGGCCGTGGAAAAGAAGTGCATGTCACTTTTTTAGACATTTTTCGAGCCGTTTTTCATTGAATATAAGAAAAACAGCTCCAAAAACGGCCGTAAAAAATGCAGTGAAAAACGTGAGTTGCTTAAAAAAATGACTGAAAATCAGGAGCTGTTTTCCCTTGAAAACAGCTCCGTATTTTTAGACGTTTTTACCCTAAGGCTGGATTCACACGAGCATGTTACGTCCGTAATGGACGGAACGTATTTCGGCCGCAAGTCCCGGACCGAACGCACTGCAGGGAGCCGGGCTCATAGTTATGTACGACGCTAGGAGTCCCTGCCTCTCCGTGGAACTGCTGTCCCGTACTGAAAACATGATTACAGTACGGGACAGTTGTCCTGCAGCGAGGCAGGGACTCCTAGCGTCGTACATAACTATGAGCCCGGCTCCCTGCAGTGCGTTCGGTCCGGGACTTGCGGCCGAAATACGTTCCGTTCATTACAGACCGAACATGCTCGTGTGAACCCAGCCTAACAGTATTTCTTACTATTGGATTCTGAAATGTTGATTTTTACCTTCCATTGTTCGCCCGTCCCGCACAGCACAGGTGCTGAGTAAACAGACGCAGCTTGACCTATACTTCCTGAACAAAATCTTGGGAGTTGCAGTTTTTGCATTTTGTTCAATTATATTCTCTCCGGTTTCTGCAGCTCATGCAAAATAAAAATTGTTGGAAAAACAATACAGTAAAGTGAAGCTCGGTGTATACTGTCACACGGTCTGCTTTGTGAGATATATACCAAAATCTGAATTCATTAAAAAATATATATATATATATTTTTGTAATGTACCTTGAGTTATTATTTTTGGTTATTTTTTTTTTATCACCTCTACAGCTTCCACGGATATTGTCATCCACATTTCCCAACATCCTGAATGTCACTCATTTGTAGATTTGCCATTGAAGCCTAATTAATAACATACGAATAAAAGAAAACATTTTTGTAACTACTTGACACAAGAGGAAACTTTTTTATCTTTTATTTATTGCCTTTCGTTATATAGCGCCGATATATTCTGCAGCGCTTTAGAAATATATAGCAATCACTCACATCAGTCCCTATACTAAATAGGCTTAGGGTATGTTCACACGGCCAAATTTCAGACGTATACGAGGCGTATTAGGCCTAGTTTTACGTCTGAAAATAGGGCTCCAATACGTCGGCAAACATCTGCCTATTCATTTGAATGGGTTTGCCGACGTACTGTGCAGACGACCTGTCATTTACGCGTCGTCGTTTGACAGCTGTCAAACGACGACGCGTAAAAATACAGCCTCGTCAAAAGAAGTGCAGGACACTTATATACATTATATGCAGGACACTTCTTTGGACGTTTTTGGAGCTGTTTTCTCATAGACTCCAATGAAAACAGCTCCAAAAACGGACGTAAAAAACGCCGCGAAAAATGCGAGTTGGTAAAAAAACGTCTGAAAAGCAGGGTCTGTTTTCCCTTGAAAACAGCTCTGGATTTTCAGACGTTTTTGTTGACTACGTGTGAACGTACCCTCACAAACTGGGGCTAATTTACCTTTCAGTATGTTTTGGAGTGTGGGAGGAAATCTCATATTTTGGATAATGTTTTTTAGGGGAAAATATTTTCAAAATTCCTCTAAACTGGAGCTTAATGTTCACACTGAGTTTTTTGCCGGCGTAAATTCTGTTTCAAAATTCCGTTTGGAAGTTTGAGGCAGATTTTCCTCTCCCCGCACGCCGATTTTCACGGCGTTTTTCGCCCGCGGCCATTGAACGCCGCAGGCATAAAACTACACGAAATACACTTTCTCTGCCTCCCATTGATGTCAATGGGAGGTCAGAGGCGTAAACGCCCGAATATAGGGTATGTCCCTTCTAAAACCGTCTCGTGGGGAAAATACGCCTCCGCCTCCCATTGAAATCAATGGGAGGCATTTTCGGGCCGTTTTTGACGACTTTTGCGGTGAAAAAGAAGTGCAGGTCACTTGACTCTAGAAAACAGCTCCAAAAACGGCCGTAAAAAACGCAGCGAAAAACACAGCGAAAATCACGAGTGGCTCAAAAAACGTCTGCAAATCAGGAGCTGTTTTCCCTTGAAAACAGCTCCGTATTTTCAGTCGTTTTTGAGTTTGAGGGTATGTGCACACACACTAATTACATCCGTAATTGACGGACGTATTTCGGCCGCAAGTACCGGACCGAACACAGGGCAGGGAGCCGGGCTCCTAGCATCGTAGTTATGTACCACGCTAGGAGTCCCTGCCTCGCTGCAGGACAACTGTCCCGTACTGAAAATATGATTACAGTACGGGACAGTTGTCCTGCAGCGAGGCAGGGACTCCTAGCGTGGTACATAAGTATGATGCTAGGAGCCCGGCTCCCTGCCCTGTGTTCGGTCCGGTACTTGCGGCCGAAATACGTCCGTCAATTACGGACGTAATTCCCTCGTGTGCACATACCCTAATGAGGGTATGTGCACACATAGTGACCAAAAACGTCTGAAAATACAGAGCTGTTTTCAAGGGAAAACAGCCCCTGATTTTCAGATGTTTTTTGAGCAACTCGCGTTTTTCGCGCCGTTTTTCGCGCCGTTTTTTACGTCCGTTTTTGGAGCTGTTTTCATTGGAGTCTATGAGAAAACAGCTCCAAAAATGTCCAAAGAAGTGTCCTGCACTTCTTTTGACGAGGCTGTATTTTTACGCGTCGTCGTTTGACAGCTGTCAAACGACGACGCGTAAATGACAGGTCGTCTGCACAGTACGTCGGCAAACCCATTCAAATGAATGGGCAGATGTTTGCGAACGTATTGGAGCCGTATTTTCAGACGTAAAACGAGGCATAATGCGCCTCGTTTACGTCTGAAAATAGGTCGTGTGAACCCAGCCTGAGTGTGAACATACCCTAATAAATAACAGGTGGATGCTGCATGTCATAGACACGCAGGACTCACTGACACTGAACCCGTCAGTCCCACAGACTCGGATAAAGGTTTTGGCGTAAGATAATAAAAACTAATTATAAAGTTGCATAAAACACACTGATTGATATTGTTATTTAAAAAAAAATAGCTTTCAAAGGTGTTCATCGCCTTTATTGCATGCATCAAGGACATGTGAACTGTCCCTGTATGGCAGCACTGGGAGTCCCTACAGGTCCCAATTACATAGGCAGTCCATGTGCTGCTGTTTGTTGACTGTAGATATTGTATTCTCCTTATGCCTGTAATGCCGGTGTCCCCCACAGCATTTAATTGCTTTTATTTCACATGTTTTTCAAAGTTAAAAAAAGTAACATATTAATATCTGTACACAATATTGTCCCATTTTATTGTTGCGTTTGTATGCTCTAGGTATGCAGTTTTTAATTGCGGTTCTCTCTATAGACTTCAATAGGCTTTTTAATATCCCTATGTACAAAAATACATCATTTAAAGTGTAGCTAAACGCCCGAAATACGACTGAAAACACTGCGTGGGGTATGTTCACATGCAGTGTTTTCATCCGTATTTCGGGGCGTTTGATGTCAATGGGAGGTCAGAGGCGTAAACGTGCGAAGATAGGGCATGTCCCTTCTTTCTCCCGCGAGGCGGTTTTACCTCTCCCGGGAGAAAACCGCCTCCGTCTCCCTTTGAAATCAATGGAAGGCATTTTCGGACAGTTTTTGACGAGTTTCGCCGAGCGGTTTCCGCGCCTCAAAAAACGCCTGAAAAGAAGCCTCAAAAGAAGCTCCAAATTTCATTTTCAGCTTCAAAAACGCCTGAAAATCAGAGGCTGTTTTCTCTGAAATGAGCTCCGTATTTTCAGACGTTTTTTGTTAAGCGTGTGAATGTACCCTTAGGCTATGTTCACACGCAAACTCAAAAACGTCCGAAAATACGGAGCTGTTTTCAAGGGAAAACAGCTCCTGATTTTCATACGTTTTTTAAGCCACTCGCGTTTATTGCAGAGTTTCTCGCTGCGTTTTTTACGGCTGTTTTTGGAGCTGTTTTCAATAGAGTCAATGAAAAACGTGTCCCAACACGTCCCAAGAAGTGACCTGCATTTCTTTTTAGCGGTCGTTTTTTTACGCGGACGTTTTTAAAAACGGCTGCGTAAAAAAACGGCCCATAGTAATAGAACGCCGTTTTTCCCATTGCAATCAATGGGCAGATGTTTGGAGGCATTCTACTTCCGATTTTCCGTCCATTTTTCTGCCGTTTTCGGCCTGTGTGCACATACCCTTATTCTTCCAGAGCAGCTTATGAAATGAAAACTGAGCCCTGATTGGTTGCTACGGGGGAAGTTCCTTGAACACAGCCCGATGCGGGCTCTGAAAACGAGCGCTGATCGACGAGACAGTTTGTCGATCGGCACTCGTTTGCTCCTTTCACAAGGAGGTATGATCGAAAATGTATAGGGACGAACGACCATTACTACGATCATTCGCCCCCATACATTTCCATCATGTCGGCAGCACATCTCCGTTTACACAAAATACTGTGTTGTAACATTATGGGGATATGGGTTGCTATGGGCAACAACTCCACTTTTCTTTTGTACCTCTTCTGATAAATCCCTCCCCATGTTTTTTTTTTTGAGCTTTTCATTCACATGCCTCCATAGACCAGACAATGTATTCAATTCAGTGTAAAAATTAAGCCACAATAAGACAAGGAGGAGATGGAAGGGGTTATGCATTTCTCAGAAGCTTGGGTGACTCTGTGACTAAACGAGTTCTCCGTGGCTGCTAGAAATGTTTTCTTCCTGGGCCGAGCTACAAGACGGAGAAGAGGTCTGTAGCATAACTGGCTGACATCGGCAGAATATGCAGCACATAGCGATAGTACGAGACGAGCTTAGCTTTGATTTTGTGGAAAAGACGCGCTTTAATATAAAGACATTTTAAATGTAAAATCTTCATAGGAAGCTATTCCGTGTATGTGGCTTTGATGAAGGCCTCCTAGAAAAGACTTCGGGGCCTTGTGTCTTGTAGTCTTTGATTATATCAGACTTTGACAAAAGAGGACACGATGCGGAGACCTTGTGCAATGAGCTGATGTACGTTTACCTCATGAAGACTTAACCCAAAACAAGCAGTGCTGTAATATTTTCACCCAGCTCGTCAGTCAATATATTTGCATCGATGGTTGTTGTGTTTAATCACCAAAGACAAACAATCTTATATCTACTACAACCTAGGAAACAAATCGGTGCGTGCACAAGTAGTACAAGCGCATCCGAGAAAGTTGGAGGAGACTGGTAGTGATATATAAGGCCTCATGCCCACTTCAGTTTTTTCCATCAGGGTGCTCTCCGTTTTTGTCACTGATGGCACCCTGAACCCATCCATTTCAATGGGTCCATGCACACTTCCGTTATTTTGACGGATCCGTTGTTCCGTTCCGTCAAAAGTAGAGCATGTCCTATTTTGGTCAGCGATTCCGTGACCTTGGGGCCCATGGAAGTCAATGGGTTCGTCAAAAAAAACGGACGGCACACGGAAGGCTTCCGTGTCCGGTCCTTTTTTGACGGATCCGTTGCCCTAGCAATGGCAGGGCGTGCCAAAGTTCACAGATTGGGACAAGTTCAAATAAAGTTCAATACCTTTAGTTTTTTTTTTAACGGAAACACAGAAGCCAAACGGAAGCACAACATACGTTTGAAACGGAAACAGGGAACAGAGACGGAGTACACACGGAAACCACATGGATACCATAACGGACACACAGATCCGTGAGAAACGGGCGTGAAAATGGTGATGGAAGTGTGCATGAGGCCTAACAGCCAGGGCGATGTCAATCAAACATGGAAAGTTGAAGTCAGGAGTCAGGACTATGTGACTCTTCAGCATAGCGGCACCGCCCCATGATCCTTTAATGAGTAACTAGCATATAGCGTGCGTCATTTTAAAAGTTGATTTTATCGATTTTGCTCAATCTGAAAAAAACCTACAGGGGAATGTTTGGAAATATTGTCAGGTCATGTACTACCGCATGGTGGCGGTTCAAGGGGTAAAAATTACCTGACCAGTTCCCATTAAAGATACAATGAATTGAAAACAATTTGTTATTAGAAATATATTCTATATAATTACAGCTCCGGAACCAATATCTGACATATACGGCTCCAGAACCAAGCTCAGTACATATATACAGCACCAGAACAAAGCTCATTACATATTTACAGCACAAGAATCAAGCTCAGTACATATATACAGCACCAGAACAAAACTCAGTACATATATACAACTCTAGAACCAAGCTCAGTACATATATACAACCCCAGAACCAAGCTCAGTACATATATACAACACAAGAACCAAGCTCAGTACATATATACAGCACCAGAACAAAGCTCAGTACATATATACAACTCTAGAACCAAGCTCAGTACATATATACAACCCCAGAACCAAGCTCAGTACATATATACAACACAAGAACGAAGCTCAGTACATATATACAGCACCAGAACCAAGCTCAGTACATATATACAACACCAGAAAAAAGCTCAGTACATATATACAGCACCAGAACAAAGCTCATACATATATACAGCACCAGAACCAAGCTCAGTACATATATACAGCACCAGAACCAAGCTCAGTACATATATACAGCACAAGAACTAAGCTACTTACATATATGCAGCCCCAGAACAAACCTCAATACATAAATACAGCACCAGAACAAAGTTCAGTGCACAAATACAACTCCCGAACAAGCTCAGCACATAAATACAGCACCAGAACCAAGCTCAGTACATATATACAACACCAGAACAAAGCTCAGTACATATAAACAGCATCACAACCAAGCTCAGTACATAAATACAGCACCAACACAAATACAGCAAAATTTAGTGCAACCCCTGCCGTATATGTTTGTACGGCGTTAAACTACAGCTCCCAGCATGGTCCGAACAATGGTAAGGATATGCTGGGAGTTGCTGTTTCACAAAAAAAATCATACCAACTATCATCTCACTGCAGATTATACAGTGACTACATTGCTGATTATAGGCAGAATAAACATTTACATTAAGTGACTCACCGGTGACTATCTAAGATTTTAGTTCTTTTTCTCTTTTCTTCTCCCTCAGTCCAGACCTCTATGACGACTTCTCCCGGCCACAGCCCATTTCTGCAGTTTTCTGCGCAGATGTCTGCACCTATAAATGAAGATAAAATTCTCATGATGCCACACACTATGCCCTAAATATAATAGTGCCATACACTGCACATCTAATTATAATAGCACCATACACTGCCCCTGATTATAATATCACCTTACACTGTGTTCCACACACACAGTTCTCCCTGCAGATAGTGCCCCCATAGAGCCCTCTGTAGATAGTGCTCCCCATAGATAGTGCCCTACATAGATCCCCCTATAGATAATGCCCTACATATAGCCCCTCTGTAGATAGTGCCCCACATATAGCCCCATGTAGATAGTGCCCCACATATAGCCCCATTGAAAATAGTGCCTCACATACAGCCCTCCTGTATATAGTGCCTCACATATAGCCCTCTGTATATAATTACCCACATATAGCCCCCTGTATATAGTGTCTCACATATAGCCCCCTGTATATAGTGCCTCACATATAGCCCCCTGTATATAATGCCCCACATACAGCCCCCTGTATATTGTGCCTCACATAGCTCCCCTGTAAATAGTTCCCTACATATAGCCCCCCTGTAGATTGTGCCCAACATATAGCCCTCCCCTCCTGTAGATAATGTGACGCACACTTTTTAAAGAAAAAAACAACATTACATACTCACCTTGATCCCATTTCCGCGTCGTCCTGTGTCAATGCAGACCTGCTCTTTTCTGAGAAGGTCTGCTCGGGCTGAATGATGCAAGCGACATGATGACGTAATCGCGCCACTTGCATCGTTGAAAGGCGCTGATTGGCAGACAGAATGACTTGCCCCGTCAATCAGCGCCTTTCAACAATGGAAGCGGTTCGCGTTGTCGAAAGGCGCTGACTGGTGGGGCAAGTCATTCTGCCGTGCCAATCAGCATCATTGTAAGCTGCTGAATGGTCGGGCACGGAATGTGTAATTGTACCTGCGTTCTATAGATGCAGGTACAATTAGTGCAGAAGGGGGTGGCGGTGGCAGTTTTCAGTGGTGCCGCCGCCCCCTCAGAGAGGCAGCAGGCCGCCGCCTGAGGCGAGATGCTCACCTCGCCTCATGGACGGTGCGGCCCTGTCTAATGTGTATGACAGTCTCCCGGCTTTCCGCTGTGGCAAAAACACACCATTTCCTCTGTTTTTTACGGCAGAAAATTGTGCGTAAATTGCTGTGTTTTCCCCAATGTTAGGATATGGAGACATCCGCAGCATAATACAGTAGCAGCAGAGTGGATGAGATATGAACAAATCTCCTCCACACGCTGCGTAAATGATAAGCGGAAAAAACACCCAGAAATTTACTTGCAGTGTTTTTTTTAAAATCCGGAGCATGTCAATTGCATTAGCGTAATCGCTGCTTTGTTTCTTGCGGGTTTTCCCCATTGAATTCATGATTAAGATTGAAGAAAGCCATTAATGGAAAAAGGAGATTTTTTTGGGGGGTTGAGGGTGCATTTACAAATAGTGGGAGGGGTGGTCTTGGGTCTTAAAGGGGTTGTCCAGGAATAGATTACTGTGTTGGAAAAGCTACAATTTCGGATACCCAGAATTCTGTTCTTCGTCCGGTCCAGCCTCCTGGGATAACGTTTCTTCCCCTGTGACCGCTGCAGCAATCACAAGCTGCAGCGGTCACATGGAATTAAATGTCATCCCAGGAGGTCGGGCTGCAGGACGTCAGAGGGTAAGGATGAATTTATTTATTTTTACATGCAATTTTCCGCAGCGGATATTCTGGCCGAAAAACTGCACTGCAATTTGGTGCGTTTTTTTTTGGGCCGGAATTCCCTGCGGAGACCAGGGGGGATACGCTGTGTGCATTTATGCAGCGTATCCGCCCTGTGTGAACATAGCCTAACAGCGCTGCAGACCCTTCTTCATTCTCAGATTTGGTGGGTGTCTAAGAGATCGGACCCCCACTGATCAGAAAGTCATGACATATCCTAGCAATATGCCATTACTTTATGAGACGGGAATAACCTTTTAAAGCCTCTGCACACGGAGAAATATTTTAGTTATTGCCATCAAGTACACAATTCTTTTCCTGCAATCATAGCAGGTAAAGCTGAAGTGTCTAAGTAGCTGCAAATGTGCAAAGATGACAAGTTGCCATTTAAATATAGATGTAGAGAAAAGCATTCAGAGGAAAGTGATAACGAGCTGCTCATAATGTTCAAAAAGAAAATGCCAAAGAGAATCCACAGATAACAGCAATTTGTTTCCTTCTTTGTCAGACGCTCAGAAAAACAACTGTATATTCTGCATCGATAAGTAAGAGCCTCACCTTGTGTCCGCATGGCTGCAAGCTGGACCATTACCATGAGATTGGAGAACAGGTATCTGTAAGCACAAGATAGTGACAACTATAAGGGTATGTTCACACGGCGGGGGTCCGTAACGGCTGAAATTACGGGGATGTTTCAGCCTGAAAACATCCCCGTAATTTCAGCCGTACCGGCATGTGCAGGCGCTTGAACGCCGCGTCAATTACGGCCGTAATTAGCGCTGCTATTCATTGGAGTCAATGAATAGCGGCTCCAATTACGGCCAAAGAAGTGACAGGTCACTTCTTCTACGCGGGCGTCTATTTACGTGCCGTCATTTGACAGCGGTGCGTAAATATACGCCTCGTGTGAACAGACAAACGTCTGCCCATTGCTTTCAATGGGCAGATGTTTGTCAGCGAAATTGAGGCGCTATTTTCAGACGTAATTCGGGGCAAAAACGCCCGAATTACGTCCGTAAATAGGCCGTGTGAACATACCCTAATAAGAACAATTTGCTGCATTTCTGGTAAAATCCTTGACGCCGAGACCACCTCCAGATTATTTTTATTGCCCTAAAATTTTTTGAAGGGGTTGTTTCCCGCTTTCTAAATTGAAGCTGGTCTGTGGTGGGCTGATTGCCGTGGGTCCAGTATCTGAACCCCCGGTGATAACGGCTGATTGGCCATACATTGCTCCTGCAGGGTAAATGCAGTATTACATACTGGCCACTTCAAAAATGGCAGACCTGAGGGCCTTCATTAGTCTGCCAAGCCAACCATCAAGCCCGCGGGATTGCGTCGCGTGGGGGGGGGGGGCGATGCAACGTCACTTGAGGCCACCCCCTTTCTAACCACTTAGATGACGCGGTCTCTTTTGACCGTGGCATCTAAGGGGTTAAACAAGAGGGATCCCAGCCGACATGCTCGTTCTATGGAGCAGGCCCAGCCCATGTGCCTGCTCCATATTCCCCATCTCAACCTGCGCCATATATATACGGCAGATGTGGGGAAGGGGTTAAAATGAACGCTCTTTGTTAGCGTCTTTCCGCTCTGGACAACCCCTATAATTGTTAGAAGAATTTTTTTTTACTTTTTCGCATTTTTAAATAGGTTGTCCAGGATTAAAAAACAACATGGCTGCTTTCTTCCAAAAATAGCACCACACCTGTCCATGGGTTGTGAGTGGTATTGCAGCTTAGTCCGATTCACATCAATGGAGATGATGCAATACCAGACACAACCAATGGACAGGTGTGGTACTGTTTTTGGAAGAAAGAAGCCATGTTTTTCTAATCCTGGACAACCCCTTTAAGACCCAAGACCCTCCCACTATTAGTAAATGCACCCCCAACCCCCCAAAAATCTCCTTTTTCCATTAATGGCTTTCTTCAATCTTAATCATGAGTCTCATAGTTATATCTTTTTCTAGAAATGCAGAGTGACAACCAATATGGCTGCCATAACAGCAGCTCCCAGAGGGGTTGTCACAGATTTACCGGAATCTTAAAAATCATTATTTCTGGAATGGAGACAGTAGAATAGATCGCTGACAGATTTGTCATACAGACATGTGTTACATGCGGATTTAGTTGCAGATTTTGTTGCGGATATAGTCGTGCATTTTACCCTTTGCATAAAAGATTTTTTAAGATATTTTGCAAGTGAATGGGGTTTGCGGATTCCGCAACTAAACTTCTGCAAAAAAAATACGCAATGTGTGAACCCAGCCTAATGGAGGTGATATCGTAACTTTTCCTCTTTTACCAGCAGCTCTCAGACTAGCACTGGTAATCTGATTTTGTGTATGGTTTAACCTATAATATATATTATTTGTGTTGGCTGTGAAGTTGAATGCAATCTTTTGCTCACTGTTATCAGCCATTTCTGCCTGGGGAGAGGCGGACTAGAATGATCCATGTCCGAATCACTACTTTATCTCATGTTTTCCAGGTAAATGACTTCAGCAGCTCCTCTTATATCTCCGCTATACATTTATGAGTGGCCGACCTGAGGTTCAATGCTACATTCAGGCTATGTTCACACAGCTGTAAAATACGGAGCTGTTTTCAGCTCCCCTCTTTATACTATTTACTGTGATTGAGGGGGTTTGTGAACTTTTATTGAGAGCCTGCAAAAAGGGAAAGTGGGAGTACAAGCTGCTGGGAGGTGACCCTTATATATATTAGATATATTACAATGTTTCATTTATTAAGGCCCCACGCACACGAACGTGTTTTTGCAGCCGCAATTCACTCGCAAATCTGCGGGTAAATTGTGGTCCCATTCATTTCTATGGGCCCACGCACACGACCGGGGTTTCCACGGTCCGTGCGTCGCCCAGGAGCCTGGACCGCAAAAAGACGGGACATGTCTTATTACGGCCGTGTTTTGCGGTCCAGGCTCATAGAAATGAATGCACGCGGCCATGTGCACGGACAGCGATTTACAGGTGGCCCGCGGGTGACACTCCGCGGCCGTCCGAGCCAAAAATCATGGCCGTGCACACCACTACGGTCGTGTGCATGAGGCCTAAATACTATCTAGACCTTTGAAGGGCTATTTTTTTATTTTTGTTTAATAAACAGATCAGTCAGTGTGATTAGTGCAACTTTTTAAATAGTTTTGTATTAAAAATTATTTTTACTTTGTGAGATACAGATGCTCTGAATAGAGAACTGTATCTCACAAAGTAAAAATAATTTTTAATAAAAACTATTTAGAAAGTTGCACCAATCACACTGAACATCTCCATAAAGCTGTCAGCAGAGGGAAGCATGAAGTGCTGGGGAATCTCCTGCTAGACGCTGCGCTGACTCTGGACCTGATATAACACAGTGGAGCAGCACTAATGCTCAGTGTCCAAAGTCCTGTTTTCAGATGAAAGTCAATTTTGCATTTCATTTGGAAATCTCGGTCCCGGAGTCTGGAGGAAGAGTGGAGAGGCGTCAATCCAAGTGGCTTGCAGTCCAGTGTGAAGTTTCCGCAGTCAGTGATGGTTTGGGGGCCGTGTCATCTGCTGGTGTTGGTCCACTGTGTTATATCAAGTCCAGAGTCAGCGCAGCGTCTAGCAGGACATTTCCCAGCACTTCATGCCTCCCTCTGCTGACAGCTTTATGGAGATGCTGATTTCATTTTCCAGCAGGACTTGGCACCTGCCCACCCTGCCAACAGTACCAATACCTGGTGTAATAACCACAGTATCACTGCACTTCATTGGCCAGCAAACTCGCCTGACCTAAACCCCATAGAGAATCTATAGGGTATTGTCAAGAGGAAGATGAGACATCAGACCCAACAATGCAAACGAGCTGAAGGCCGATATCAAAGCAACCTGGGCTTCCATAACACCTCAGTAGTACCACAGGCTGATCACCTCCATGCCACGCCACATTGATAACACCTCAGCAGTGCCACAGGCTGATCGCCTCCATGCCACGTGGCATTGATAACACCTCAGCAGTGCCACAGGCTGATCGCCTCCATGCCACGTCGCATTGATAACACCTCAGCAGTGCCACAGGCTGATCGCCTCCATGCCACGCCACATTGATAACACCTCAGCAGTGCCACAGGCTGATCGCCTCCATGCCACTCCGCATTGATAACACCTCAGCAGTGCCACAGGCTGATCGCCTCCATGCCACTCCGCATTGATAACACCTCAGCAGTGCCACAGGCTGATCGCCTCCATGCCACGCCGCATTGATAACACCTCAGAAGTGCCACAGGCTGATCGCCTCCATGCCACGCCGCATTGATAACACCTCAGCCGTGCCACAGTCTGATCGCGTCCATGCCACGCAGCATTGATAACACCTCAGCAGTGCCACAGGCTGATCGCCTCCATGCCACGCAGCATTGATAACACCTCAGCCGTGCCACATGCTGATCGCCTCCATGCCACACAGCATTGATAACACCTCAGCCGTGCCACATGCTGATCGCCTCCATGCCCCGCAGCATTGATAACACCTCAGCCGTGCCACATGCTGATCGCCTCCATGCCACGGCGCATTGATGCAGTAATTCATGCAGGGTCGGAGCCCAGACCAAGTATTGGGGGCAGATACTGGACATACTTTTCAATAGACCAACATTTCGGTATTAAAAATCATTTTTGGGACTTCCGGTTCCGGCGCTGGGGATGCAGGACGCGAGTGACTGAGCTCCCGCTCCCGTCCAGCCTGTAAGCTCGCAATAGTCGCTACGGCGACGATAATCAGCGGGGAAGTCACCAGCCCTGCACACGGCAACATCATCGGTGGTGCCTGTATGGACAGGTACCTCCTCAGAAGCGCGCAGAAGCCAGCCATGGAGGAATCAGCCGCGGCCGTGGTAAAGGGAGGTAAGATGGCGGCGCTTCCCGCCACTGCGACCCTGCTATACACACAGGAAGATGAGCTGCAGCACCATCAGTCCCAGCTTTCAAGCCCGGCAGAGCATGTACTGTCCGCTCTTCCAGTAGCCATTGACTATGTAACCCTGGCCCGTGAAGTAGCCAAACAGATAGCGCCAGACCTGCAAAAGGCGCTGGAAAAAACGGTGCAAGATTCTCTAAACCGCGTGCATGCGGAGCTGGCACAAGTCACTATCAGAGCTGATGAGTTAGAACAGCGTATGACGCTGCTGGAGGATGAAAATGAACGCCTGCAATCCAAACTCAAAGGGGTGCTGTCTGTTACTGCGCAGTTGGGGGACAAGGTGGAGGATCTGGAAAACCGCTCCAGGAGGAGCAACCTGCGACTGGTGGGGCTGAAAGAAGCGGTGATATCTGCTGATTTGCAGCGAGTGTGTGAGAGGACATTGCCGGAAGCCTTAGGTCTCCCCCGTCCCTGCCGGGTGGAGAGGGCGCATAGAGTGGGGCCGGACCCCAGAAACCTCCCAGCAACAGCTGACCATAATTCACATCGTCCCAGACAAGTGATCTTCAAACTGTTGGATTACAATGACAAGGTGGCACTCATGAAAGCTTTCCGCAGCAGATCGCGTCCTTTGGAAATAATGGGCATGAAAGTGCTACTATTTGAGGATTTCTCGGCGGAGGTTGCAAAACGAAGGCGGGCTTTCAGCAAGATCTGCACCGCGCTGTTCCAAGCGAGAATACGCTTTAGCCTGCAGTACCCAGCCATCCTGCGGGTGTTTCAAGAGAACGGGCGGAACAAGGTTTTCACCACTCCACAGGAAGCGGAGGACGCACTTGCGGAGCTTTGTGGGAACAGATCACAGCAAGAGGAGCGTCACAGTCCAGTACATAGTCCGCAACGCAAGTCAAGAGAAGACAAAAGGAACCGGCTAAATATGGAGCGTACCTGGGCAGAAGCCTTAATGCCCACACCTGGAAGATCCCGGGGGGGTCGAGCCGGAAATAGAGGGGACTCTCCGAAGCCGCAGAGGCGAACACGGGACCGCACCCGATCCACGTCTCCTGATTGACGGACGAAGTCCTTTTTGGCGCATTTTATTTAAGCTGATGTGATTTTGTGGACGCTGTAGACCAATTGCAGATTCCGACCAGATACAGATAAGTTTACAGATAATCTGAAAGTTATTGAGGGGGATATTTTGCAGTCTTATACAGCACTATGTACCGGTCAATAGTTGACCTATTGTTACAATGCTACAATGTTATCAAGGTTGAAGTATATGCATTCTGATATTTCCCTGCTTTTTCACTGCAAGATATTTGTGAGGGAGTTAGATCAGGATCTGAGATTGTCCCTGGTGGGCGGGATTGACCGGGAGTGATACAATGCCTCCCCCATGCAAGGGATTAGTGTTATCTGTTACAATGGCAGACTGAGGGAAATTGTGGTAGGAGATAGGGGGCACGGAGGTAGGGAAACCTTGAAGCGAAGCAAGGTTCATAGGGAAATGTGAGGATGCAATCCTAACGGACTCTAGGCTGTTAAAGTAATGATAAGGGAAGGTACATAAGGGTGCGCAGGCGACAAAGAGGTACTGAGGGGGCAAGGGCAGGTGTTACTTCCTCATGGAAGGAGCCATATAGGCAGGCTGGGGGGGGAGGGGGAGGGAGGGGCGCGTTCTGGCATAACAGAAAAAAGTGAAGTCACATACACCAGTGGGTATTAAAGGAACAGTGTCATCACAAATTATTTTTTTATATGTTAAAGATGTTAGTGCTTTAATAAAAACGTTTATTTTCATTTGTGTGTTTGTGTTTTACTGTTTCTTATTTTTACACTTTTTCTTCCCTATGGGGGCTGCCATTTTTTGTTCCATTTCTGTGTGTGTCGATTAACGGCACACACAGACATGGAATACGGCAGCCACAGTCCCATAGGGACTGCGAACGGCTCCCGTCCCATTGACTGCCGTGTACGGCGTCTGTGTGGGAACTGCGCATGCGCCGCTCCCACACAGTCCTATTCGAAATTGGCGCCGTCCGGCGCCATTTTCCTGTGGACCGGAAGTCGCGGCCGGACAGTAATATTACTACTTCCGGTCGCGGCTTCCGGACTTGTGCACATGGAACAGCGGCAGCAAAGGGAGCGGACGGGCCGGAGGGAGCCGCGGCGGCAGGAGCAGGTAAGAGATTTCAATGTATGTTAGTGTTTGTGTGTGTTTACTACTGTATGTAAACCTACTACACTGTGGGTTACCTCAAAAAATGGCGACACACAGTGTAGGAGGTTAAACCTTTCAAACCCCTCGTTTATCCCGGCACTAGCCAGGATAAAGGAGGGGGGGATGCTGAGAGCTCACTAGAGCGAGGGCTTTTAACCCAATGTTGCAATGCTGCAATTTTGGGAACAGCTCCATCTAGTGACCAAAAATGGGTAGTATTATAAATTAGAAATAATTTATAATATTACATGGACTCGTGCAAAAAAATAAAAAAAATTTGAACAATGTTTAATCACCCACACACTAAATGTTTAATTTTTAAAAAAAAAACATGTTTTTCTGGCAACACATTCCCTTTAAGGGACTGCTAACCCTTGCCGCAGGTGATTTTATGATTTTGTTAGGTAAGGGATGGTTGGCCTTGTTGGTTCTGGCTTACAAGCCAGGGTTTGGTTATGATGTTAATGTTAATGTTTGTACATGGCTCTTGGGAAAAGACGGATCTGACTCCCTGGACTCCACACGACTTTTAGGCACTTTAGCTCATCTTAAACACGGTCCAATAACATGAAAATAGTTTCTTGGAACGTTAAAGGGCTGAGATCCCCACAGAAACGGACCAAACTTTTAAGGCACATGAAACGATTGCATCCTGATGTGGCCCTATTGCAGGAAACTCACCTATCCGAGCCGGAGTTTAAGTATTTGCAAAAGTTCTGGGTGGGTCAGGTTTTTGGCTCGTCGGCAAGGGAGGGTAAGGCGGGAGTTATAATTCTGGTACATAAAAACTTTGCGTTTACGCTGGTGTCCCAGGAGCGGGATGACGAGGGCCGTTGGATCCATCTAGTGATGGAGCATGCAGGGGAAACCATCAGTATTCATAATGTGTATGGCCCAAATACGGTTAACACTGGTTTTTTTGGTCACTTGGAAACCCAACTCCAGCAGGATCGCACTAGGTTTTTGATTTTAGGGGGAGACCTTAACACTGTAAGGTCTTCAAAGGAGGATAGGAGCGCAGGGACTAGTTCGCAGAGAAATAGAGATAAGATCTTGCCCGACTTTTTAAGACACACGGCCCTAATAGATGCGTGGAGGAGTCTACACCCAGATGCACGGGAATATACACATTTCTCTCATGTTCATCAGTCATGGTCGCGTATTGATTATTTGTTAGTTAGTGACGCAATGGCGCGACGTTTACGTGAAGCGGCAATTGAAGATTTAGTTATTTCGGACCATGCTCCGGTTACCATTACATTGGCTGACACAGTAGCTAGAGGAACGGATTTTATCTGGAGGTTTCCCGCTTTTCTGGCAAAGGATGAGGGCTTTACACAGAAGCTTAAGGGGTGGTGGATGGAATTCGATGGGGATAATGTAGCGCATCGTTCGGAACCGTCATTGTATTGGCGTACAGCCAAGGCGGTAATAAGAGGGAAAATCATGCAGTATATGTCTAATCTTAAACGTAAGACGACCGAAAGATACAAGGCAGCGAGCGACAGATTACGGCGTGCGTACATAGCATTCCTACATTCGCCATCAATGCTATTGGGGGAGGAATGGAAGGAAGCCAAGCGACAGTTTGATCAATGGTTAGACAAAAGAGAGAGTATTTACCGGTCCCAATTTGATGCTGATTTAATGCGTTTCGGCAATAAGGCGGGCAAATTATTAGCGCGGTTAGCAAAGGGGAGGTATGCACCGGCACATATTTCAACACTTAAAGAATCAAACGGAACTCCTACCTCGCACCCAAAAAAAATCAATACCATATTAAGTAAATATTACCAAGCCCTTTACTCAGAAACACCCATAGATCTCCAAAAAGGGAGGGAATTTTTGGAGAAGGTGAAGTTGCCAGGGCTTACCCAGGAGCAGAATGGCCATTTGAGCGCGGAGATTACACTAGAGGAAGTTTGGAGCGCCATTAAAACATTATCTAACGTAAAGGCCCCGGGTCCGGATGGATTCACAGGGGAGTTTTTCAAATCTCTGAGAGAAGAAATCAGCCCTACCTTGGTGGCATATTATAATACTTTACTAGGAACGGGAGCTTTACCAGCAGAGGCCAAGGTAGCGCATATAAAGGTGTTACCCAAGAAGGGGAAGAATCCTCTTGACCCGGGGTCGTACCGCCCCATCTCGCTGATAGATCAAGATCAGAAATTGGTCACAAAAATTTTGGCCAATCGACTGGCTATGTATCTACCCATACTGGTGGGAAAATCTCAGGTAGGCTTTGTAAAGGGCAGGGCTGCAGTGACAAATTTACGCAAGGTATTGACGGTGCTAGAAACAGTCAGGCACGATCCCCAGCCAGGTACCAGGCCGGCACTTTTAGCGCTAGACGCAGAGAAAGCCTTTGATAACATACAATGGGAATGGCTGGGGATGGTGCTAGACAAAATGAACATTCAGGGAGATTTCCGGGTCTTCCTGAAGGGAGTCTACACTAGCCCGCAAGCACGCGTTCATTCCTCGGGGTTCCTATCAGATCCCTTCCAATTACATAAAGGAACACGACAGGGTTGCCCCTTGTCGCCCCTGCTATTCAATCTAGCACTGGAACCTATGGCCAGATTCTTGGAGGAATCGGATATGTTCAGAGGCATTCAAGTGGGATCTTGTGCAGTGAAATTAGCCCTGTTCGCTGATGATGTCATACTTTTTATGTCAAACCCTCAGGAGCATTTAGGGAAGGTTTTTCAATTTTTGCAGGAATTTGGGCAATGCTCGGGATACAAAGTCAATATAGCTAAGAGCGAACTGCTGGAGTTGGGCAGGCCATTGCCAAAGACCTTTTGGCAATCCTTGGGTTGCGGGATATCACCAGTGGAACACTGCATTACCTATCTGGGTATCAAAATAGGGAGGGTACCAGACACTCTGTATGGCTTAAATTATCCCCCGTTAATTAAAAAAATACAAGCGGAACTCACTAGATGGGGCCAATTGCCGTTGTCCCTCTTGGGAAGATGTCATCTGATCAAGATGGTTAGTTTTCCTAGATTGCTATACCCCTTTCAAACGCTACCTCTCTTATTGAAGCATGTGGATGTCTCGAAATTGACGGCTTCATTCACTAAATTTATATGGGCAGGAAAAAGGCCGCGCATAGCACTCACCAAGTTCATGATGGGCAAACAAGAAGGGGGTGTGAACTTTCCGAATGTCAGGGGTTATAACGTGGTCTGTCTTATGCGTCATGTAGTAGATTGGCTTCATGAAACAAGTAATTATTCCAATTTAGATCTGGAAGGGGAGTATGCTTCACCTTGGAACCTGAAAGCTTTGTTACATTGTAGAATCGCTTCTCTTCCGTGCCGTCTCAAAACCTCCATTGTATTGAGAGATACAGTTCTAGCTTGGAAAGTGGTACGTAAGCAGTTTGGGTTACCCCACCTGTTATCGAAGTATATGCCGTTGAGCGGTCATCCGGAGTTTTTACCGGGAATGGACAAGGGGGACGGAATTGCCTCATGGGGGAGGGTAGGCATTGGTAGCGCAGGGGATCTTATGCATGCAGAGGAAAAGAGGTGGTTAACTGGGGAGGAAATCACCGCTAAACTCAGACCCATAGTAGATAGAGTCAATTTTTTGCAAGTACTTCAGGTACGAACATTTTGTACCTCCAGGCTCAGGGATTTGAGTAAGGAAGCTACTACGCACACTCTGGATGAAGTCATAGGTCCAACAACTGGGCGGGCGACCATTTCAGGAATGTATAGAGCATTGAGAGAGGGTTTTGTTCGTCCGCAATTAAGGATTAGTTTTAAAAGCTGGGAACGGTGGACTCAGGATCCAGATATAGGAGAGACCATACTGGGGGGTTGGGAGACGGTACGGAAGAGTGTGATAAATGAGAGCTGGAGGGAAACCTATTTCAAGTTGATGCATGCAGCTATATATGGCTTTAATATCTTGCCCTCACAATCTTTCCCTGATCGCATTACAAGTTGTCCCAAGTGCAATACACCACTGACGAATTTGTGGCATGGAGTGTGGGGGTGTGTACATACGAAACGATTTTGGGTTATGGTACAGAAATATATTAAGGACCATTGGAAAACGAATCTCCCAATGACGCCTCAAGCGCTACTATTCCATCAAGCGCGGCCGCCAGAGGAAGAGGGTGCTCGAGGAGTAAGATCACCTCCCGTGTTGGTGCACACGATTCTACTGGTAGCTTTGAGATGCCTCCTGAGTCACTGGTTAGAGGCAGACATGCCGGGCTTAGAATTGATTGTGTCACGGCTGAAACAGTTATTGGTTCTTGAGAGGGTGGAGGTGGAAAGGCGGAAGGAAACGGGAACTAAGAAGCTATTTGATAAGTGGCAAGTATTTATAGAAACGCAATGTACAGCAGCCGAAATAGCGGAAATTGTTAGGCCTTTCCAGTACACAAAGTGGTACTGCACGCAGCTCTTGGCAGGCGTTTTAGGGAGGATGCAACTGTAAGCCAGCTGGGGGAGAAAGGATGAGTGGAAACTCATTGATGATCTAGGTGGTGTTGGAGTTGGGGGAGTCATGTTTGTTTGGTCCATCTGAAGATCGACAATTATGCCATGTTTCTATGTTGGTGTGTTTATATGTTATGTTGAATTTAATTTAAAAGTTAATCCCATGACAGTTGAGTGCTGCGCACTCATGATGTAACTCTTAGGGTACGTTCACACGTAGTCAACCAAAACGTCTGAAAATCCAGAGCTGTTTTCAAGGGAAAACAGACCCTGCTTTTCAGACGTTTTTTTACCAACTCGCATTTTTACCAACTCATTTTTTTACCAACTCGTTTTTGGAGCTGTTTTCATTGGAGTCTATGAGAAAACAGCTCCAAAAACGTCTGAAAGAAGTGTCCTGCATATAATGTATATAAGTGCCCTGCATATAATGTATATAAGTGTCCTGCATGTAATGTATATAAGTGTCCTGCATATAATGTATATAAGTGTCCTGCACTTCTTTTGACGAGGCTGTATTTTTACGAGTCGTCGTTTGACAGCTGTCAAACGACGACGCGTAAATAACAGGTCGTCTGCACAGTACGTCGGCAAACCCATTCAAATGAATGGGCAGATGTTTGCCGACGTATTGGAGCCGTATTTTCAGACGTAAAACGAGGCATAATACGCCTCGTATACGTCTGAAATTTGGCCGTGTGAACATACCCTTACGTGAAATGTTTGTAAGAAAATGTGAAAACTGACAATAAAAAGGATATTTAAAAAAAAAAAAAATCATTTTTGAAATTGGGCTTATATAATATTCAGATTTTCTGAGACATTAAATTTGGGGTTTTCATTAACTGTTCCCATAATCATCAAGATTAAAAGAGAAAAATGCTGGAAATAGATCCCTCTGTGTGTAATGAATCTATAGAATATACGAGAGACACTTTTTTAATTGAATTGCTGAAATAACTTAACTTTTCGATGAACAATAATAAGGACTACCAATAGGATTCTGTCAACTCACCTTACATAAATGAATCATGATGTCTCCAGCTGCTCCTCCCTATATTTATAGCGCATGTTTCCTGTCCACTTAGGCCCGATGCACACAGCCGAAGTTTATATTTACGGATGTGTGTCTGGGCCGTAAAAATGATCCGCAAAACATAGAGCTTGTCCTATTCCTGTCTGCAATTGCAACACAGGCTCGACCACAGAAGACTATGGGCGCTTCCGCAATTTCGGACGGTTACGGATGTGATCCCTAGCCGTCGGATCCTTACGGTCGTGTGCATGAGGCTTTAACCAGGGGTTTGTTTTTTTTGCAATTTGTTTTTATTGTGTGTAATGTTTATTATTTATTTTCTTGCTTATAACAAGTCAACAATCTGTAATCGCAGGAATTTTTTACACGGATATTTACATTAAACAAATAATGAATCGTTTATACTTGACTGATGAGATGCATCTTGTGGCTCAGCTGTGATGAGGACGTCATTTGCATTTTAAGCATCTGATGGAGGAATCATTTTGCAGTTGCTCAAATAAGCCTCAATGCTTTCCATAAAACGCTATGGCTGTGTAAGGGTATGTTCACACGCAGTGGTTTCAGACGTAATTCAGGCGCGTAAAATGACGGCTCGTCAAAAGAAGTGCAGGACGTTTTTGGAGGCGTTTTTCATTGACTCCATTGAAAAACAGCTCCAAAAACATTTTTGCTCACGGAGTGTGAACATAGCCTTATGCATCTACCTAAAAACGTTACCTGAAGCTGCTGGGCCCAATGCAAAATTTGAAACAGTGCCCCCTACCTACATGTGCCTATTATAATACTGGTGTCTTTCTTTATGGTAGAGAGGTCTATGGACCTCCTCAGGTACCAGGGTCCGGATGCGACTACTCTGCACCCCCAATAGCTACGCCACTAAATCTCAATACCTATACCAGACTGTGAAGACTACTAGTATATCCAGAAAATGAAACACACATAGCACAAGTCATGTACCATGACAATATAAAATAAACTTTATTGAAATATACATAACACATTGGCCATCAAAATATAAAAACAATATAGCACACAGTTAAAAAGGAGAGTATGGAGGAGCTGCGTGAATAATCCAATATATATGCTACCATACTATAAACATCCTGTGATGTGGTAACAAATGCAGATATCTATAGAAAAGATAATCATATAGATCAAGTATTTGGACAACAGAAGCACATAAATATATTTAGCACCTGACAGAAGAGCACACAATTGTGCATACATGTAAGAGTATACAGCTAAAGCTCCAAGTTGCACCCAAAACAAAGGCCACTAAATCTGCCTGTTACTTATCCTTCAAATTGACTTTTCCCTGTTATTTACATAGGGCCGAAATATTCCTGTCCACAGATTGTCCACAGCAGGGATCACAGCCTAATTTTCGGATCTCATGCATTAGGGACAATTCTTGTAGGAAGTTAGTTACTGTAGCCTTTCAGGATGTTTTTGGAGTATGGGAGGAAACTGAAGACTAAGGGGAAACCGAAGTAAGTATTGAGAGAACATACACACTCCATGCAGATGTTGTCTTGGTCGGATTCAAACCCAGGACCCTAGAACTTCACATCTTATATACAGAACCGCTATACTGCCCATCACCGCAATGAACAATAGCAATATAGCCTAATAGGGATTTTATTAGCGTTGACTTTACAAACTTTTTAAGTTTTTTAATGTGTGTCATTTTGTAAATGCCCATTTTGAAAAAAATGCCACTAACCCAAAAACGCACAAAAACAGCACAAACCAAAATGCTATGTATGTAACCTTTTTTAAATAATTTACTATCGAACGGGCCACAGAGTTTTTGACCTAAAAAAAAACACAGCGAAAATCACAAAAAAAACGGCACTAATTATTATTTTTTTTACTTTTGATTTTCTTGGGGGGGCTGAAAATGTTTTTGTAAAAACTTGGTAGTATGTTAGCTCACTCTAAGGGGGGATTCACACGAACGTGTATTCGGTCCGTGCGGGCCGCGTGGTTTTCACGCGCCACACACAGACCAATACAAGACAGACAGTCCGTGCTTTTTGCGCAGCGTTTGTCAGCTGCGCAAAAAGCGCGACATGCTCAATATCTCCGCGTATTTCGCGTATCACGCACCCATTGAAGTCAATGGGTGCGTGAAAACCACGCAGGTCGCACGGAAGCACTTCCGTGCGAACCGACTGAAACAGCGCACCAGGTGTCAAAAGGATGAATGTAAACAGAAAAGCACCACGTGCTTTTCTGTTTCCAAACATCCAAACGGAGTGTCTTTGAGATGAGCGAACCCGGACAACCGAACCGAACTTCACCGGGTTCGGCCGAACTCGTTTTGGCCAAACCCGGCAAAAAATTTTCCGGTACGCGACGTCAGGAGAAAGTCACTGTCCAGGGTGCTGAAAGAGTTAAACTGTTTCAGCACCCTGGACAGTGACTTCCGATCACAATATACATGAACGTGTAAAAAAAAAACGAAGTTCTGACTTACCGATAACTCCCGGCTTCTTCCTCCAGTCTGACCTCCCGGGATGACAATTCAGTCCAAGTGACAGCTCCAGCCAATCACAGGCCAAGCACAGGCTGCAGCGGTCACATGGACTGGCGCGTCATCCAGGGAGGTGGGGCCCGATGTCAAGAGAGGCGCGTCACCAAGGACGCGTCACCAAGGCAACGGCCGGGAGGGAAGTTCTCGGTAAGTACGAACTTTTTCTTTTTTTTTAACAGGTTTCTCGATATTGTGTTCGCCATTCACTGTCGAGGGTGCTGAAAGAGTTACTGCCGATCAGTTTGCTCTTTCAGCACCTTGGACAGTGACGGGCGTCGACTAGCCTCATCTCTATGATGGCGGCTGCGCGAAAATCACGCAGCCGCGCATCATACACGAATGACACACGCAGCTGTCAAGTGGTTTTTGCGTGCGCAAAACGCTGCGTTGTTTGTGCGCGCAAAAACGCAACGTTCGTCTGAATCTGCCCTAAAGGCAAAGGACAACCCCTCCTCTTCTATATGTCTTAATAGGGCATAGGGACGTAATAGAGGGTGCAACCCAGCTCAGGACCCTCCCACTATTAGCCAAAGAGGAAAACAGCTAACAAAGAGGGGCTCTCTCTCGCGGACGCAGCCTGGCCACCTATCACATCGTTGGCCATACATTTCAGAAGCCGGCATGTAATTCCACATTTGCAGTAAATGTATGGACAGTGCAACTTTCCCTTGCAATATTAGCTGCTTAGGGTTTTCTGAAGCCAGACCTGCATACGGCTTCATTTGAAATAGGGGTACTCTTGATAAGACAACCCGTTTAAGTTAAATTTGCCCTTCGAGTCTGACTAGTCCCAATTCTGTCCTGATTGACCCCAATGTTTCGTTTTACCCTAAGTACATGTTCACACTGTTTATTTTCGGCCGTTTTTCGGGCCGTGATCGCCCGAAAAACGGCCGAGAAATTGGAAGCAGAACTCCTCCAAACATCTGCCAATTTCAATGGGAAAAACGGTGTTCTGTTCCGATGGGCCGTTTTTTTAGACGGTCGTTTTGAAAAACAGGCGCGTAAAAAAACTGCCGCGAAAAAGAAGTGCAGGTCACTTCTTGGGACGTTTTTGGAGTCGTTTTTAATTGACTCTATAGAAAACAGCTCCCAAAACAGCCGTAAATAGGAGCTCCGTATTTTCAGACGTTTTTGGTTAAGCTTGTGAACGTACCCTAAGGGCATGGCCCCACGTGGCGTATTTCTTCCGCAACTGTCCGCATCAATGCCGCACAGAATCTGCGTTGCAGATTCTGTGGCGGATCTGCCCAAAATTTGCAGTAAATTGATGCGGACTAGCTGCTGCGTATTGAGGTGAAAGTACTTCCCTTCTCTCTATCAGTGCAGGATAGAGAAAAGGGACAGCACTTTCCCTAGTAAAAGTAAAAGAAATTCATACTTACCCGGCCGTTGTCTTGGTGACGCGTCCCACTTTCGGCATCCAGCCCGACCTCCCTGGATGACGCTGCAGTCCATGTGACTGCTGCAGCCTGTGATTGGCTGCAGCCGTCGCTTAGACTGAAACGTCATCCTGGGAAGCCGGACTGGAGGAAGAAGCAGGGAGTTCTCGGTAAGTATGAACTTCTATTTTTTTTACAGGTTGCTGTATATTGTGATCGGAAGTCACTGTCCAGGGTGCTGAAACAGTTACTGCCGATCACTTAACTCTTTCAACACCCTGGACAGTGACTATTTACTGACGTCGCCTAGCAACACTCCCGTAATTACGGGTGCACACACGTAGTCACCCGTAATTACGGGAGCCCCATTGACTTCCTCAGTCTGGCTGTAGACCTAGAAATACATAGGTCCAGCCAGAATAAAGAAATGTCATGTTAGTAAAACCAATACGCTCCGCAGCACACATAACATGTACATGACATCTGCGGACTTCATTGCGGAATTTAGAATCTCCACTGAAATCAATGGAGAACTTCCGCAATGAGTCCGCAAACAGTCCACCACAAGTCCGACACAGTCAGCGTATGCCGCGGACACCAAATTCCGCACCGCAGCCTATGCTCCGCAGCGGAATTTTCCGCATCGTCTAAACGAACCCTACTAAAAAGCAGTGGAAGGCAATGGAGAAACGGGTCCGCTGCGGATTAACGCTGCGGAATGTCCGCAGCGGAATACCAGAGCAATTCTGCCACGTGGGGCTTTGCCCTTACCCTCCACACCATCCTGGCAAATTACATCAAATCTGCAGGACATAATATTTAATCATCTACTTATAACATATATACCGCTCTCTCTCCATAATTGTCCTGCATCGCTCTGTTCTGAAATGACTGGGCCATAAGGTTTATGTCATCCATTATGACAAATTGTAATATCTGGATTGTTGATGAGGTTTATGCCTGCTGCTCCAGCTAACAGACGGCTAGTATGATAATGAATCCTGACAAGCACCAGAGACTTGTTATCATTTACTGCTTCTGAAATACGACTCAGAAAGATGGGGAACATCAGAGCCATTCCATCAGAATCAACTTTACTGGTTGCAGGTGTTTTTAAAGGGCAAATCCACTCGCAACTGATAAGAGCATCACTGATACAATAAAAAGTTTTAAACACAATTTTTTACTAAATACTTTCCTATTTGTTATAAATATCCTTCACATCATGCCTGAAGATGGAGCCGAGATTTTACGTACTCTTTCCTCTGGATATTATAATACTGCCCCCTATGTACAAGAATATAAGTACTATAAGGCCATGTTCAGACGTGGCGGAATTTTTCCACTGCAAATGTTGGTGCAGTTTCGGGGCAATTACGCAACGAATCTGCACCAACATTTGCATATTTGACAGGTAATTCAGACGTTGCAGATATCACAGCGGACTTGCCACAGATTTCAGATTTTGCATTGCAGTGAAATTCCGCTTCTTCTCTGCAATGTAATAGACATGCTGTGGAGGGAAAAATCTGCACCGCAGCCTAATTTATATTCCGCAACACCTGAACTAAGTTTCCTAAAAATGTATAGAAAGAAAGGTAAAAAACGGCTGCTGCAGAACTGTGAACTGTCCGCAGTGGAATTCAACAGCAATTCCGCCACGTGTGAATGTGCCCTTATACTGCCCCCTATGTACAAGAACATAACTACTATAATACTGCCCCTATATACAAGAATATAACTACTATAATACTGCCCCTATATACAAGAATATAACTACTATAATACTGCCCCTATATACAAGAATATAACTACTATA